>NC_040037.1:128776-226276 GCF_003713205.1 Coffea eugenioides
CCCAAGACAAAAGTACATTGTTTTATTCGAATTACATTACGAACTGCAAATCAAAGTCACAAAGTTCAAATACATTCATAAGCAAATATAAGTAGGCTCAGATTTCTCAAACGTCAAGACCTGTCAAGGAAAACAAATAAACGTGGGGTAAGCTAAAGGTCAGTGGTGCCCCAAAACATGTAATCAAATAAAACAAATAACACGTATTGATTTCAACTGAAGTAAACAAATAGGAAAGCGTATAACAGCACAAGGTAGGATACAGGGGCTCTCAGGAGCCATTTTCCGCGCTTGATCAAAATTTACCGTAGTTGACCCTCCGTCAACTCTCACTACTTACGGTCCATGTAGAACTCCTTATTTTACTTAACTCCGGCCACCGATCATACCCCAGCTCCGGGCCCGCACGGCAAAATAAAGGAAGCAGTATACTCGAGATATACCCTTAGGAAATTGGGAGCAGTATACTTGCGTATACCCTCAGGAAATTGGGACCAGTATACTTGCGTATACCCTCAGGAAATTGGTCGAGGGATTCACCCAACGACATCACAACACTTGGATTCACTAAAATATTTCACACAAGTCACCACTCGAAAGGCTAGTGTGATAAAGTACACACCGCTCACTTCGATGGATCAGAAAATCATTATCCAATTATCACATATCAAGTCAAGAAAGCACTTTAATCAAGTAGGCATAGAACAAGCAGGGACACTCACCAAGAGTGAAGTTACTGATCAAGCGGGGGAATCAAAGTCTGCGTCCTCGCTAAACCCTAAAATACCAAATTTTAAAACTATAATTTGGTTATACCAGCTCTAGGGTCACGTAGGAAAATTATTCGCATGTATGACTGATTTATTTTCTTGAAACAAGTCGACAAACCATGTAGTATTAAAACTAGTAAAATACTTTGTAAAGTTTCCTTAATATTACCTTTCTTGTAAAAGTGTTACTAGAACTAATTTACGTGAAATAATGTTTCTTGCCGAACAAGCTTTCTACGCTTTTAGCTAAAGTTAATAAAGACTCGCATTTTGTAACTTTTCCTATAGACAGCTAGCCAAGGACAAATCTTAAGAAAGAAAAGAATTAAAACAAGACTTAGGGTTTTAAAAGCTAGAAAAATTATTTTCTATAACTATTAAGGCTAGTTTAAGCTAAAGGAAAATTGTCAGGTTGGCAAAATTTAGGGCAAAATACTAAATACTGAATTTTATCGTTTAATACTAGCGTAAAAATATTTTTGATTAGCTTGATCAAAATTGCTCAAGTTCACAGGGTCGAAACGACTTTCACAATTTCGATTCCATTTCGAAATCACATTATGGCTCAAATTTGCCGACATGGTAAAATCACATTTCAAATAGCAAATCACTAGGGTTTCGTCAATCATTAGCCCTAGGTTTCAACAGGTTTATCTTTGGTCAAAAGTTAATAAAAACCAAATAGCCAAGGCTTCGGTCATCATTAGCTCTTGGTTTCTGACGCTTATTACTTATCACGATTTAATCCAAACAGATGTGTAATAACCAGCAGCATTATCAAGGCCTATTAACACTTGTGAAATATCACTCAAAGGGCCAAAGGGCCTCATCAGATATTAGCCCCCCTTTTTCTTAGCAAATTCCAACAATTATTTATTATTGCAATAGAGCCAAAATTTCGAACGTTTAAGACTCCAACATGTACACGAACACAAAGACAAAATTTGTAACACTATCTTATCCAAGATTTCAACCAAACTTTCATTGTTCATCAACAAGTACAGCTTAAACATTTTTCCAGCAATTACATTCCGATATTTTTGGTTCAATCTTTCAATCTTTCGAATATTTCATCGCTAAACAACTTACACCGCTTAAAATACACATCTCTCATGCATTTCTAAACCATTACATTCCAAGGAAAAATTCCAGAAACCAATTAAAATTTCCAGCTCAACCTCACGGCTTTCAAAATTTTCCAGCAACTTGTATGACCTAGATCAAATTTTTCCTTGGCTAAAACAGTGTTTTAAGTACTCCATTTGGACATGCAAACACGTAGCTAGCTAATAAACATTCCCAGGTCGAGGTTAAGTTCGAACAACAGTAATAATCATCAAATTTTCCAGAAAATTTTTCCTGCTGGCCTCGGATGATCTTGAATGCAAACTGATTTCATTTCATTTTTATTTTCTGTTTTTAAACCAACCAATCAACCGCATGCAGAGCTTAGTTATCTTGTTAATGGCTAACTAATCACAGTTATAAGATTAGAACATCCAGATTAAACCAAGTACAACTGCATTATTCCTAATTAGTTCTCGGCAAAATCAGAAACTTTTCCAGCATTTGCTCAATCACAATTTAAATTTTCCCTTCGGATAAAACCTTGTATTTTGCACTCAATTCTCACATGCACAGCTACTGAACTAATTAGCTATCATTTCCAGTCCAAAAATCAGTTCGGCAACAACAATATTCATCCATAATTCCAGAAATTGGTCTGCATGCATCGAATTTCTGTTTCATTATCCCTTTTCTTGCTTAACCGAGCCATTGAGCTGCATGCAAGGCTTAAACACTTAGTTTCTAGTTGGTTAATCACAGTTACAAGCTCAGATCTTCTCAATAAAGCGAATTAAAAACTGCATTTCCTAATCAAGCTCTCGGCATAACCATTTTCTTCCAAATCAGATTTTCTCATGCTTTGGTTTCATCATCCAACTGCCCAAACCATACATGCATGCCCCTAGATGGCTCAATCTACCTTTGATCAACTCAGTTTAATCCAGCAATTACCTCACAGTGCAGCTTAACCACGCGACAGAGCTGAACTCTTCCTCCTTTCTCGGCTCGCACGCGACTGGAGATGATGTTCCTGGCTGCAGTGGTTGCGGCTGTGATGGTGTTGGGTTTTGAGGATGTTTACAGCTGATGGAGGTTGAAGAAAAGGGTAAATAATGAAACGGTCAGAGGGTGAAGTAGGCTCGGCTTTCACGGACAGAACAGCAAAGCTACAGCTCGCGGTTTCCTTTCTTGCTCCAGCTTCTGATCAGAAAGGAAACGGAAGCTCTCTCTCTCTCTCACTTGGTCGATGATCACGAGGTGAGGGAGGTTCTTGTGGTTGGAGGAGGAAGAAAGCTTCACACTCTGTTTCTCTCTTTTGCTCCTCACGGTTTCTGCTATCAAATGAAACAGCCGACTCCTATTTGTTTCCTCTCTTGGTTTTGCTCTCGGTTGAAGTCCAAAATGGCAGAGCATTTCCTTTCTCTCGGTTGTTGCAGCCTAAGAAAAAAAATGCAGAGTTCTCTCTCTCACTCTTTCTCACGGCTTTGGGTATGAAGATGGAGTGAAACTTTGCTCTCTGTTTTCTTTCTTTTATTTCCCCTCAGCCGTTAATATCAAGGTAGGAACACAAGGCTTCTTTAGTTAGTGGTTTGATGATTCCTAAGCTTTCCACTCAATCCATAGTCCACTGGTCGCATGGTGAATTTGCTAGAGTGAAAGGTTAGTTTAGTCCTTTAACATTGTATCATTTATTTTACCAAACTGAAATTTTTCCTTAACTCACTTGTTAACTCCTAATCTTATTTCTATCTCCTTAATCTCATAAATTCTCACACATTTAATTTTTTGGAAATCAATAAAACAAGTAGCTTAGCACTAAAATATATTTAATTCATACCAGTTACGGTATACCCCATGTTTTTATTTGGTTCGTACAGTTTGTTTTATACGTTTTAAATTTAAACGTTTAATTAATCTATGAATTAGTATTTAATAATTCTAACGGCGAAAATGAAAATAATACATGCCTGGTTAATTCGAGCTAGAAGAAGGCTAATTAAATCTTTTCACATCTTGTCCGAATTTTCACTTACCCCAAATGAAATTTGACTACTTACTAGTATACTAATCTCGCAAAAATTCAATTATCGAGATTTTAACGTCCTAAGTGTAATTATAAAGGGTTTTGACCTAGAATCGATTCCATCTTAATTCTAAGGTTTCTGATGGCACTTAACCTTATTAACACTTAAAATTAGCTGTCGACATTCAAGGAATTAATATTAAGGTGATAAATAATCTACATCAAGAAATATTAATTTATCTTGACAAAACCAAGTACTTTAATATTTTGGCACAATTATATTATTTATCACATAAAAATTATTTTTACGCACTTATTTAAAAACAAGTAAATAATGCTAGAAAGGATTATTAAAGAGGTCAATAGTGCAAGGTGGAATATGCAATGATGAATATTATATCTATATGATAAATAATATATATATATTTTCGGTTTTTTCTACAATCCATGGCATTCACACTTGCTGTTGTTCTAGGAATGACTATAAATATGTATCCTTGTGAACAACAAAAGGCTGTTAAATCTTGCTGACAGAATTTGCATTGTGAGCTTGGTTAACATCTTTGTGTGAACAAAAGACTGTTAAATCTTTTGCAAAGCTACTTTACAGCCATTCAAAGATGGTCTCCCCATGCACTGCTAGCCAAAGAGCTCGTATTACAACAGATCTTTGTACATAGAGAAAAAGAAAAAATTTGCATTTGATTTCTGTATTGGAATGCAATGGTTGTCATAATAAAAAGCCATTATGTTTTTCTTACTCTTTTTTGCGTATTTGCCTTTGAAAATTTTTATTTCAAAGGTTAATTACATTTACCTCCCTTGAGGTGTAACAAAACTACTAATCACTCCTTAAGTTTCACCGAATAACAAAATGAAAACCTTCACAAACTACCTAAAACTGAACAGACACCCCTTTACTGTTATTAACTAACGATTGACTATCAATCTTGATGATTTCAGCATAAAATAGACAATGAAAATCCTATAATACCCACTCTTAAAAGCCATTATATCATCTTTTATTTTCTTTCTCTTTTTTCTTTTTTTTTCATTTCTTCTTCCTTGTACCTTTAGTCTTGTCCATCAACTTTGAGCCGTAACGACCACGGCAAACTACGGCTTACGGGTAGTAGCACCACCACCAAATTTGAGAAATTACACTAATAAAATTGCTTCCTTGAGTAGTACATGATTCTTGCCTTCAAATTGATCAAAAGTGATTGTAGAGCAGCTATACAAAGTGAAAGCTATGGCTACTGCTCCGTTTCTTCTCACTCAAATAATAGGCATCTTGATGAAACTTATAACCCAAACTATCCTTAAAATGAGGAACAGATAGATATGGCAGAAACCGAAAACATTAGGGAATCAAACAGCCATAAATAAAAAACCTCATATATCCCAATTTTTCAAACTAAAAAAAAAAGAACAAATAGTAATCACATATAAGCTATCACAAAATGATTCAACCTAAGATCCAAACTCCATGAATCCTAGAAATAAATTTCCATGCTTATCAACAAAATACTCCAATCTTATAACGGCATTCAAACAATGAAAAAAAAAAGATTCAAGATTGAAATAGTAGAGAAAAAAAGGGAAAGAAGCTAATGCTGGTGGCGGTGGTGCACTACTGGTAACAGTTAAAATATGTCGAGAGATTTTGATGATTTCTCATTTCTATTTTCTTCTATATTTGGTGGGTTTTGTTTATTTGTATCCTTGTTTTCCTTTGAATTATTTTCTTTTTTTATTTTAATTCCTTTTTGCATTTTCCTTTTCCATTTCAAATTTATTGAATTTGAAAAGAATAATTTTGTCATTTGGCAACCTCTAACGGTAGGATATTGACGTGGTTACCAATAAGGGAGGTAGATGTAATTTGATCAAACCTCGGAGACTGATTGGTAGTTTAACTAAACATCAGGGAGGTAAATGTAATTTAATCCTATTTCAAATTGCGTAGGACACCGACTCAAAGCGGAAATTCCCTAATCTTCCTTTTTCCCCCCCCCCCCCTCTCCCCCCCGTCTCTCTCTCTCTCTCTTCTCCTCTCTCTGTATTCTGGGTTTTCCTTTTTGGATCTGTGTATTGGAGAGAATGGCAGCAGCATCAGGAAACAAGAACAACGCACCAGCAGTAACTGGACTAGCGTGGGAACCCAAGCTACCTTGGCTTCCAGTTCCAGATACAGCTTCAGCTTCTTCGTCCAGAAACCACCTCCGCCGCCGCCACCACCATTTGGGGGCCGAAACTAGCACAAGCCCCTCCTCTTTTTCCTCCCAACAGGACGACCTCATAGATGGACTCTACCTTCCGCCTAACGACCCCAAAAAGCTCAATAAATTGCTCAGGAAACAACTCCGACACACTGCTGGCAAGCATTGGTAACCCCCACCCCCCATCACCCTCTTCCTTCTTTTCTTTTAACTCCTATATGACTAAATCCTATTAGTGGTACGTATTTATTTGTTTTGTGAATATCTCAATAGGATTTTACCCAGAGAAGCGTCGCATCCTATTATTATTATTATTCTTCTTGTTATGATTTTTGGTTTGTGGGACTGAGCTGGTGATTTTGATTCCTGAATTAGGTTTGACATGCCTGCTCCGACTCTCACTCCCGAGTTAAAGAAAGACCTCCACCTCTTGAAGGTAACCTTACTTGCTACTTTCACGCTTTGCGTCCTCTCCCTTCTCTCTAATTATCCTTCCTGCTCTTTTCTTTTACTCGTGAATTAGAAAGTTTTCATTTTTCCCGCTCGCAAATGAGAAAGAAAGAGGAAAAGCAAGGCATCCCAATTCCCACCCCATCTTCCAAGTTCCAACTCCAGCCATTTTCTCTCTATCTTCAGCGGCAGCTGCCAATTTTTGTTGCTTTCGCAACAAACTCGTATAACTACATCGTAGTAGTAGCATTTTTCTTCTAGTTTGGACCCAAAAAAAAAAAAAAGAAGAAAGTTCCTCCTTTGAGCTTCTGTAGGATGCCTGACCTGAAGGGAGATGACATGTCTTTGCTTCAATCTTTGTTACATTGCATTAGTGCAAATGTCAACATCGACTAACATGAAAAGCTGTTCCCTCTTAGTTTTAGGTTCATAAAAAACTTTGGTCTCTTGACATCTTCTTCCAAGCTGCTTCTTCCTCTTCTCTTGCTTCTTCGCCGTTCATTTATCAACTTATTCTCTTTCCGCTTTTGCTCTTTCACAAATAAATGGCACAAAGCAGATTAAGACCCATACTTATGTTTCGTATTCCAAAGTGAGATCCCGTCTATCACGAAAGAACAGTCAAATCACAGAGCATCACTGGTGCATCTTGTTTTGTTGTCTGGACATATGACGACATCTTTATTTTGACCTAATGCATTTAAAAACTGTCAGCCAATTCTCATATTGTTCTAAGTCGGTGTCTCTAAAGTCTCTTTCCTGTTATCTTCTTTGTCTATTTCTGCTAATGGTTTTATTGTCTTTATTGACTCTGCAAACTGCTGCAGATGGATTTAATGTTATAGAGGAATGTTAAAATGCTTTCCCCCACCCCCGGGGCAGCGCACAGGGGCTGTAATTATATTGTAGTGCTTGTAGATGGATACTTGTTTGTGACTATCACAACTTGTTTGTGGTTTCAGTTAAGGAATGCTATGGATCCCAAGAGACACTACAAGAAGGGTGACTCGAGATCAAAAACTCTTCCCAAATACTTTCAGGCAAGTCCATAATGCATCGTTCATCATCTTTTTTTTTTTTTTTGGGGTTGTGGACAATCCACACCACATACCTTACTGCATATTTGCATGTGCCGTCCAACTACCTTGTCATTGTTTTTTCATCTTGGATTACATTAAAAGGTGTATTATAGGATATTCTATCGACTATAGTGTGAATATGTGGTCTAATAGTATAGATGTCTGTACCTCCCGGACGCCCTATAATTATAATAGTACTTGTCAAGGAAAATCTGTAATTGAGCCTGTCTTATATTTGATTCTTATATTTGATCAGGTGGGGACTATAATAGAGTCTGCTTCAGAATTCTATACAGGTCGACTTACCAAGAAGGAGAGGAAGGCTACCCTTGCTGATGAGCTACTCTCTGATTCTAACCTTGCAGTGTACAGGTATGGAAGGAATCAACACTTGTTTATGCCATTACACATCATACTTCTTGTCTGTATTACTATTGTTGGTAAAAATGGTAAGCTAAATCTACACTGGTCACTGTCCTGGTGGACTGTTGCTTCTAACAAGTTATTCCTGGTTTCAAGGAACGCCGGTAGTGGTTTGTTTTGAATAATGAGAAACCAAGACTCTTATTAGTTATTTCATACATGCCATCGAAGTTCTGCCAGACTAGTTGCCATCCTCCTTTTCTTTTGGCCTTTTATGGCGATTTTCCTATTCTTTTTAACCTGACAACACTCTGCAGGAAGCGCAAGGTTCAAGAGATTGAAGAGCAAAACCGACCTGCTGGGGTTGACAAGTGGAAAATAAGAGGACGGAAGTCCATGAAGCGAGCTAAGCAAATGAGGCATTGACTGAGTTTTTATTCATCTAGAAAGTGAAGAACTATTCTGCTCGTCATTTGTGTGAAAAGGAAGAGAAAGCAAACTCGCACGAAATTTTGATAGATCGTATTGCTATATCCCCTGTAAAATCTTCATTGATTTTGGCCGACTGATGAGATAAGAGGTGTGATACTTTCGTTTTGTTGTGCCAATCCAATGATGGGTTTCTTTCTGTGCTCAGATATTCTGTTGATTCATCATTATGTGCATATTAGTAGGAAGTGAGACTCAGGATAGAGTTGTTCATTGTTAATGAGTTGTTCATTGTTAAAAGAAAATCACAACCTCAAGGGATTAGGACAGAGGAGGCGCCATTCACTTGCCATACAAAGTTAATTATCAGAATAATCCTATCGTATTATTATACCATCTCAAAAGAATTAGTGTGAGGCATGGACATGGTCAACGAGCACCAAGACATGGAGTCTGTGGAGTGCCAAAACCTACTTGATCAAAAGCGTGTGAAGTTCATAAATGATCAGTGTCGGATTCAGCACTTAACCATGGAGCATTTCTGTCGAAGTGCAAGAATCCAAGGTGTCTTCTTCGTTCACCTAGAGATTGATTATATCTCATGGCAAGTACATCGGAATTATAACTTAAAAACTGAAGTACATCTGAACGGACATCATTATGTTCCTTGTGCTGCAAACTTGTATTTAATGAAGCTATGCAGCTACATGGGAGATAAAAGTTTTAATCATAGTCCTAAACTCAAGGCAAAGGCTCCTGCGAATCACCAAGCCGAGACAAGTGAAGGTAGGCATCCGTCCCTGAGATAGTAAAACACCAATATTCAGAACATCAGATTTACCTTTTATACTTAAAAATAACATAAGATGACAATTTACAGCAAAAAGAAGCACGAGATACAGTATAAAATAAACACAAACTGTGTCATTCTTCAATCAACATCCTATTCCTTCTTAAACTTGTAAAGGACAGGAACTTTAAAAATAGTGTATCTTTTAGTGACTTGAGTGCATTCTGATGACGGGGGTGTTGGTCGGCTGATATCCACGCATTATCACCATCTTAACATCGTCTAATCAAACATTCCTTCATCATAACATCTTAAGCCGTTACAGCGTAAATCTCAAAAGTTCTTAAGCAGAACTACAGGACTACCAGCAATCAGCAAATTTAAACTAGTTGGAAAGCCACCAGTTGCAAAAGAATTTAACAGTTACGCACCGTATCCCTCCATGGATATAATCTGTAAATCACCACCAAAATACCGAGCATACAAGCGGCTTATTGGAAGTCCATATCCATAACCAGCCATAGTTGTTGTATTGGCGATTCCCAGGTCCACCTGCTCATCAAGGGGATTCTTTGCAGTACTGTAGAGATATGTAAAAATTTTTGGAAGGCCACTTCTTGGAATTCCTCCGCCTTCATCAGAAACCTGTGTATCAAAAAAATAGTCAATGATGGATGGAAATGGAAATATAAAGCAGCACTTTGAAATACAAAACAAGAAAAAAGAAATATGGAAAAGGACGTGCCTTAATGGTAACATCCTCTATTCCGTCAGCGACGATTATACGAATAGGGGGTGCAACCTTGTCGGAATTCATAAACTGCTCTTGAACAGCACGCAAAGAATTCTTAACCAACTCAAAAACCATAAGATGCAGATGTGTAGGTACGTAACTGTAGCCAAAGCAGAACGCATTAATCAAGAGTGTGAAACAAACAGGACCTCAAAGCATCGCATTTCCAACTTGTACTACATAATGCAGCATACTGCCATAATACAGACTTTTGAGAAAAAGGGAAGAAGATCATGAAAAGAGGAAAAAGGGATCCGGCAATCCAAGCAGCAAACTTGAAAGACATGATCAAGAGCTAATTAGTCAGCAAACAACATACGGAAAGGTAAAATTAGGATCCCCATAAATATTAACATCTGGAGCACTGCCATACTCCCGGAAACAAATGCAGCGGGCATCCTCACTGGCATGTCGAGCAACCTCCACAGGAGACATCTTTGTATGTATATATCCCACACAATCAGGAGGAGGATTGGGATCATGCAAAGCCACGTGCTGCCCTGAGTTGAAACATATTAGGACCAAAAAAAAAAAAATCAATTTCAGTATATGTGTAGTTAAATGAGACAAAGTAGGCATGTAAAAAGTAGGATGTGCGGCTAACCAATGAGCATGCGGATCCCAATTCTTGACATATAAAAACGGTCTAGAAACTGGTGAATCTCATCCAGATCCTGATAGTCCACCTTGGGTTTTAGATCTTTCTTTAACTGCTGGACGCCCAAAGCCATCGTGGGAACAACATTGTTGTGCCTCACCTTAATCATCTTGATCATTTGAGTGAATTCAAGCTCATCGTTCTTGTCTTTTATCTCTGGAAAGGATCTAAGATCACGAAAAGAATCCAGATACCAATCTCGCACCTAAGGAGGGAAAACAATGATATTGTTAAAGGCAGGATGATTTTGGGGAAGATCCAGGTTTGGAACTTATGCTGACAAATGGAAATTGATCGCCAGCCTGATTATGCTTGCCAATTCAGAGCATGATGCCATGACAATGAATCTAGGGATGAGCAACAATATCAGTTCAAAGGAATTGAGCTACATTCGAGGATTTACTTGCTAAGCAACATTAGCAGTAGTTCCTTGTTACTCTGGCATTAAATTCCTACAAAGAAGCGATATGCCCCAATAAGACAGAATTAACAGCACATTTCAAAATCTTTCCCTCAAGGTCTCAAGGAAACAAAAGTGGGGTGTGGTTGGTGTGCTCTGGTAGAAGATAACTATATCATTACTCTTCTATGACTAGTTATGAATTATTTATTGTTCCCCACAATTTCTTGTAGAAACAACCAAGTGGAATGAAATTCCTCGCTCCTTGAAATGTCCAATCTTGAATACATGTTGTAGAAAAAAAGGGACCCCCCCCCCCGGGGTTTTTTTGGGGGGGGGGGGGGGGTGGGGGGTACGGAAAAGAGAAGATGCGGAAAAGAAAAGATGGGGAAAAGGGTACCTACTTTGAGAACGGCAGGTTTGGAGGATAAGCCATAGGGGAGGGACTGGAGCTCAAGAGCCCTTCTGGCAATCCTAATGGAGAGCTCGTTGTGGAGGAACTGAGCAGAAAGGAGGAGGTTGCGGGGGGTGGGTCGGGAGCCGAATTCCATCATGTACCTGAGACTGACTCCGGTTTGCTTCATTCCACCATATCTATGAACTTCTTCAAGCACACCCTTAGACAGCGTCTCCTGAAGCTTTTTGGCAGCCATAATATGCCTCTGGGTTCCCAGTATTTTCTCCCAACCAACCCAAATAACAACTTTTTTTTTCTTTTTTTGGTCCTTTTTTTCTTTGGGGGGGGGGGGGGGTGGGTGGGATTTGTTTCCCCCAAGCTTCCCAACAAACAATTTGTGAAATGAAAGAAAGAAGAAAGAAAGAAGAGGCGGGGGGCGCCCCTAATTTGATCAAAGAATTGGGGAGACAGAGAGAGGTAGACGTCGTCCTCCTCCTCCTCCTACTCCTACTCCTAAGAAAGAAAGAAGGAAGTTGGCAAAATTAAACATGCAGAGCCGGCTGAGTTTGAGAGGATTGAGAAGTAGGATAAATAAATAAATCAATAGCAGTAGCAGAAGGGAGGAGACGTACTTTTGTCTAGCGCTCACACGACTCACAAGTCACAAGACAAGGTGGTGCCGTGGTGGTGGTGGGTCATGGCTGATTGGTGAGAAGGAAAACGGAAACGGTGATGATGATGAGATTTGAGTTGAGGAATGAGGAAAAAACGAACCACACAACAAAAACGACCGAACGAATGAATTCGGGACGGACGTCTCTGCTAAGTAGCTGTATATTATTAGTAGTTATTTACGTATTACCCCCTGAACCTCAGGTGCACTTGGATTTACGTACCCGTATTGTTTTGGATTCATTTGAGTTTTGATAGAAAGTAGGGTGCACTGCACTAGTATCTCATTCTCATTGCTATTTTTTTTTTTTGGAAGTATTTATATGTTTTCTATAAAACAAAAAAAATTGAAATATTGCAATTTAACGTATATGAAACGAAAAAGTGATTAAAAAAAATATTAATCAGTGTTTTTTCATAGAAAACTGGAATCCAAAAATACTCGAGATTTCTTTCTCACTACCAATTACCACTATCCCTCTGCTTCCTTGAAGAAGTCTCCATAATAATTAATGGATTGGACAGATATAGGCACAAATCCTAAATGACTGACTTGTTTTGCAATTTCAAAGAACTTGTTTAAGGTTGACTGACTGATGGTTGGTTGGGTTGGGGCGAAAGAGGTTCAGGAAGACTGCCATCCATACTTGCGAAAATCTGTCCAATCTAATTCTAATGGGGAATGGGAGAGAAAAACCATGGTATCATGTTTAGATCATCAGTAGCAGCGCTCGGTAAGTTTACAAAACAAACTCGACTACTTCCCTGGAGAGACAAGGACGTTTTCAGACAACAAATGTGCAGGTACATTATTGTTTATGGGCCGCCGGATATCCCTTTCCACCCTCACCCTGTTCCTGTTCCTCCAAAACTGTATGTGATTCCTCCTCCAAAAAGGTGCAGTTGTACCTGAGCTGACGCATTGCCACCAATTTGCAAGTAACTGAAAATCCCGTTTGGATTGCGACTTTTTTCGAAAAAATTATTACGTTTTTTCGTGAACACATTTCTCTATCACCTTTTTATCTCACATATATCAAATCGCTACAGTAATTTTTCTACAAAAAATGCAATCCAAACGGGGCCTTAAGATGATCACCATTTTTTTCTCACCATAAATTTGAAAAGAGAGCAGTGAGTTGATGATAAGATGATGCCCCTGGCCTTCTCGGATGTTATGTGCTTCTCTCTTTTTTCATAGACCTCCAAAAACAAAAAAGGAAGAAAGAAGCACATCATAGTCGTTTTTTCAAAAGGGCAAATTGACAACACATGCATGCGTGACCATAAACACATTTTCAGCTAAATTAAAGAAAGAAAGATGATGATGTGAAGGATCTACAGGTGTTCTTTCTTTTCTTTTCTTTACACAAAAAATTTGCCTGAACCAGTTGACAATAAAATGATAACGTAATTGTAAGCAAGCAAGCATGCAGAACAAAGAAACAGGAAAGAAAGAGAAGAAAAGTTTGGAGCTTTACTACTGGCTTTTCGCAGACGGATAAAGGGATTTGGCAGAGACAGAAAATAAACCTACGGTGGAAGTTAATGTAATAGCAAATGTAATAATTAGTCTTTTTTTTAAAAAAATATATATATTTATATATATAATTAATTAATTAATTAATACTAGAAGGAACTAAAATCAACTATCGGACCCTTGTCCGCCCCAGAACGCCCTCCGCCCTCCTCTCTCTCTCTCTCTAGGCTGCACTGCAGAAGACCAGGCTTTGGGCTATCCTTCCTTCCCTCCTTCTTCTTCTTCTCGCTGCTGTTGTTGGTTCTCCACGGCCCACGACGGCTAGGGGCTTTTGGCCGCATTTTGATTTCTCCTCCTCCTGCTGCTGCTGCTGCTCTCTTTTCATTGTCTTTTTGTTCCTTTTATCCTCTTTACCTTCTACTATTTCTGATTAGGGTTCTGTTTTATTCTTTCACTATTTCCCACGATCAATATCTTGTACCAATTTTTACCATTCCTTGCGAGTTTTTCGTTGTTCTGCATAAAAGGGATGGTCTGAGATTTTGGAGAAAAGCCGCATTCTCGTTTCTCTCTCTCTCTCTCTTTCTGAGGGAGAGGTGCCTGCCGAGTGCCGTGTACAAAAAAGAATTTGGGATTTTGCTTCATCTTCCTTCTTAGGGACCCGAGGGATTTAGGGTTCCTTTCAAGCCAGCCAGACCATTCACAAAACCCCAAAAAAAGAGAAAAAAAGAAAAAAAAGGAACATCATCAACTTACGATTATGGCCAACAATTTGGACTTGCAGATGAGCCCTCAAATGGAGCAGATCCACGGTGAAATCCGTGATAATTTTCGTGCCCTCGCGTAATTCTTCCAATTCTTCGTTTCTTTCCCTCTCTATGCAATCAATTAGTATTTCCTTCTCACTACGATTTATCCATCTTACGCGTTTCTCTCATTTCCACACTTTTCTAGGATGGATGCTAATGTTAATTGTGATAGTTATGCTTATACAACTTTTGCATGCCCAATTCTCTAACCTCTACATCGAACCCCTTTTCTTTCGTCATTTTTTTCTAAAGCCATGTCCCCGCCGCAATCTCATCAACTACACTGGTTTTTAAATGACTGTCACTAGTTATTTCTGATTCTTTCTGGTTGTGCCCAATTCAGGTTCTTAGTTATCCTAATAATCAACTTGCATCCTTCCTGCTGAATATAAACCTATATCTGCCTTTTACCTGTTACATGTACGTCTTAGCTCCCGTATTATGTATGCCGTACGTCTGAGATCATTTTCATGTTTGCGGTGCTAAAATTTATTACTTGCTTCTTTTGCTGCTGGGTGATTGCTGATCAATCGCTCTTAACTCAAATGGGTTCAGAAATGGCTTTCAAAAGCTGGATAAGATCAAGGACTCCAATAGGCAGAACAAGCAGCTGGAAGAACTTACAGGCAAGATGAGGGAGTGTAAAAGGTGACTGAATTTCCTTTTTTCTTCCTTGCTTCCCTTTGCATCCAGTTTTACCCACTACTTTTGGCATCTTAGTTTCTGTTTTCTAGTTGATTGGACATACTTGTGTCAAGGTTTTTATAACATGTATTTTACTCGATTCTTGTCACCTCATATTGGCTGTTAAAGCTTGTGAATGAGGAGGAAAGCAAATGAGTTCTGGATTAAATATGAATATTTGGTATGGGTACTGTTCATTACTTATTTGTTCTGGTATTGTTGTCCGAGAATTGAGCTGCTGAGTTTATTGGTTTGAAGCATTTTCGGGTTCCTGTGTCTAAATTTTCTTATTTTCCCCTTTTCATGATAATTTTAGGTTAATCAAGGAGTTTGATCGTGAAATTAAGGATGAGGAGAGTAGAAATCCTCCTGAAGTTAACAAGCAACTCAATGATGAGAAGCAGTCCATGGTGAGACTCTGGAATTTTGTCAAGAGCCAAATGTGACTAGAAACTGTTTTCAAAGGATGTTACGGACAAAGTGGTGCCTGCCAACTTGTTTTTGTTTCTAATTGGAAGTGCAAATTCTTTAATGACATTTTCCTGAGAAACAGTCCATATCATAGTGTTTTTTGAAATATCTTTTCAACCTATTGTAGCTCCCATTTGAGGATCAAGATGACATAACATACCGTTGAAAACATGTTTCACAGTGCAGCTCTTTCAGTTCTCATTTCTTCGGCATATAGTGCAGTAGCAGCCTTAAGGCTCTGTCCTGTAGTTGCTGGGCAATTTTTGTGGTGTCGATGACCTAGTTGCTTATTATACAGTAAGACTGAGGGATCATTTAAGGAGAACTTTTTGATCACTTGGTAAAAAGCTGAGTCTATAATCAAATGCGTGATTTATTTCTGTGCATGAGAAGTCTTGAATTTTTTGTAAAGACCTCTGGTTGGCCTGCTCATCTGTTGGTATAGACCATGTGTCATCTAAATATTAGGACCTTGTACTCCTATTCTGTAGGAAATAAATTTTATGCCAAGCAGTGTACGATTATGAGTTGGTTCAGCATGAGGATTGACATGCATGTGCCTCACGGATTTTGCTATATTGAATTGCTTTTATTTTGCAGATCAAAGAGCTGAACTCATATGTAGCCTTGAGAAAAACGTGAGTTCTATTGTACAGTTCTTTTGCTTCTTACACAATAATTTGACATATTAAGGATTTGTGTTAGCTGAAGTGTATCATACATATAGAACTGCAAATCATTTATTTGTTTTATTTTATTGCTAGAAATATTTTCCAGTCTTGCCAGATAATTATCTACTTCCCTTTTTGATTCTGATTGCCTCTTAAATTAGTTACCTTTTCAACATCTTCCTCCATACGGATAGCTTTCTTTCTGGTGGAATCGTACCACAGCGTCCACATATGATATTTTCTGTTGAGTAGAAACAGTGTACTTTATTGGCTAGTCTGAGAGTTTCTTACAATGAACATAAATGGTACATGATCTTTAACTAAACTTGTTCAGCATCCTATTGTTGTCAAACTCCCCAAAAAGCATCCCAATATCTTTGCTCAGGTACTAGGAGCTTACAATTTGCAAAAATAATCCTATTCTTGCACGATAATCCTTTTTCTTTTCTTGTTAAATGTGCAAACTGCTGATGGTGTTGCATCGCTGGTGTTGTTTACTATTCGTATTACCTGTATGTGGTTATACATCTGGTGGATTAATAGCGATGCAACAACAAATAAGAACAATGACACAAGCAGTTACACTTGCACGCGGTGTAGTTTTTCAAACCATTCTGTATGTCCAGAATCAAGACATGGATTTAGTGTCCTTGGAAAGATTAAGTATTTAGAACTTCACAATATTTTTATTTTGATTCTAAATTTCTTGATAATACTGTGTGAAGCCGATAGCAGTTGACTCCAACTGATGCTGGTTCTGCTGGTGTCATTAATTATTGGTTTGATAAATTTGTTTCTGTTAGTTTACCAATCTCTCTGTCTGGTGTTATTGCAGATATATGAGCAGTCTTGGCAACAAAAGGGTTGAACTTTTTGATATGGGAGCAGGTGCTAGTGAACCTACAGCAGAGGAAAATGTTCAAATGGCATCAGGTTACGCCTAATTTCTAATGCTGGGAGTATACTCTATTTTCTTAACTATGTCTATGTGGAGATGTTAAGACTAGGTTGTACCTATTATCTAATGCATGTGCAAACATTTTAGTTAGGGCTATGGCTTTTTAGGCTTCAGTTGTCATCCAGCTGCAGACTCTGTCTTATTCCTTTCTTATTTTAAATGTTTAAAAGTGAGGATAATTGGGCGCCTTTCATTTAAAAGTGAAGAATAGAAATTACTGTGCCCTTTCTAGGATGCATGATATGGTTGAACTGCTTATAAACCTGGCATGTGATTTTAATGCTGAGTGTCCTATCTTTTCCTTGTGTACCTAAGTATGTTTCTCTTCTGTCCTTGAGATTCCTTTTCAAAATCAAATATTGCGTAGGGAAGAACGAGAGGTAATGTGCTAGGCAGGCATTATTTTAATGTAATAGAAATGAGTAAAAGGTGCCTTTTGGGCGGTTAAAATACTTGTTTACAGATAGATGCTGACAATTTCTGAAGGAATATATGGGAGTAATATCAACATATGCTATTTACTCAATCAATTATTGTGCAGAGATGTCCAATCAGGAGCTTGTCAATGCTGGAATGAAGACAATGAATGAAACTGATCAGACCATTGAACGCTCCAAGCAGGTGAATTATGAACTTTGAGCCTGTGGCATGCTTTTAAGATGACACAGATTTCTCAAAATTATAATGTGACCACCAATTTGTAGGTTGTTCATCAAACCATTGAGGTGGGAACGCAAACTGCTACTACTTTGAAGGGCCAAGTGAGTAAATGCTCAATCTCTAGTTTTTGTTCATTTTGAGATTTTCTGGATCAAATTTCTCTGATCTTCTCGATACCAAATTCATACAGACTGAGCAAATGGGCCGCGTTGTTAATGAGTTGGATACAATTCAGTTCTCAATAAAGAAGGCATCACAGCTTGTCAAGGAGATTGGTAGGCAGGTATGTTTCTTTTGCTTTTCCCTTGATTTTCATATTCGCTACTCTTAATCTTATCGTTTGAGCCTCTCATGCTTTTCAGGTTGCCACAGACAAGTGCATCATGTTTTTTCTATTCCTCATTGTCTGTGGAGTAATAGCCATAATCGTTGTGAAGGTAATTTCTCTAGTTTTTGGGTTACAATGTTTTCAAGAGTTGTTTTGCTATTTTTACATTATGAAACACAGCACCATCTTTAATTTTTGCAATGGCAGAACACTTATCATTGTTTTTCTTGGATAACTTTCTTTTGTTGACAGAGGCGGCTTTCTAAGACTTGCCTAAAAGGATTCCACAATGATCTGAATTCTGTTTTTATCTACCTTGACATGTTTATAAATGTTAGGCAGACACTATTGTCTGTTTAGGAAACATAATATTGCTTGATGCTTCGTCTTATCTACATTGAGACAACCGTTCTTAGCAGAGATTATGTCTTCTTTTCTTTTTTTGGTAACTCGTACTGTTTTGCTACGTGATTGTACCATAACTTGCTTGTTGTAGTGATATGCAACTCAAGCTGCAGTAATGAGATAGATAAATGATTGTTTTGGTGTTTTGGCTTTTTAAGCGCCTGTGTATCATAAATTTGCATGAATTGCCAGCCTTAGTACACTTTGAAATGTAAATAACTTGTTTTCGAGACCTGCTTGAATGCTGTATCTGACCTGAATTTGTGAAATTCAGATTGTGAATCCCCACAACAAAAGCATACGTGACATTCCGGGATTGGCTCCACCTGCTCCCACGACGAGGAGATTATTGTATCTGAAGTCGGGGACAACCTATTGAGTAAATTTTGTAAAATCAAAACAAAGGATGTCTTCAACCAAATTCGTGCTGTCCTGTGAGTTTCCTTTGGTGAATGTGAGAGATGATGTTGCGGGCTGCTGTTGTTTTATAGTGCTAATCTATTCTTAACTCGAGATGTGCATATCATATTGTGTTTTTCTATCTGTAAATCACGGGTCTGATTTATATATATATTTTTTCACATCCCCCTTTATTTTGCATTGTTGTCAAGGCGATGACTCTTTTGTGTAAGCTTTTTTGATCTAGGACTGCTGAAAATGTGTACGTATCAGATGCAAGCCTGTTGAACAGGGTGGATATGCACAGTGGTCTTTTAAGCCCCCTATATCTTTCCATGTGGTGGGTGGGTGGGTGGGTGGGTGGTTGGTTTGCCTTCCGGCAGCTATTCTCAGACGCCAATTTTCTGCAGTTGGTTGCATGAACTTACAGAATGTTTGTCAACTTGTAACCAACCTCTGCCTGATGTGAAATCATCTGTAGACGGTGATCCCATCTACAAAAAGTACGCACTCGAATTATGTACATACTGAATCTTTTGGGATTTTATGCTTTGAGGTTATTGCAAATGATGGCTAAATTAATTTATGACAAAATTGTGCTTCTAAATTAGGGCTGCAAACGAACACGGTCATTCGCGAATTGGCTCGATCAAAGCTCAAGTTGAGCTTAGGTCTGCCAAATCGAGCTATCAAATTCGAGCTGAACATAGAAAAATTTAACTCATTAGTTCGCGAGTTGATTGGAAAATATGTGTTATACAGGGAAATTACACTTTAAAAAAAAAAAAAAAAAAAGAGCATCACCATGAACATGTTCGTAGACATACGTATACACTCATATTGAAATTGCTATATGCGTTAAGAGTATATACCACAAGGATTCTGTCGTGTATTAGACCAAGTAATTCAGGCCAAACACCAGTATAACTAAACATACCACTGATGCCCTGGTGCTATTAAGAATTAAGGTTTGCTTGTCTGTCCTCAAACTTTCCACCTGCTTCAGAAAAGCCTAATTAAATTAGTAACAACTAATTAAAAAAGCTATGTACTCCAATTACGACATCCTCTCGTCCGAATTTGCATGTTAACCTGTCTGGGATAATCTCCTCCTCGAATTTGGGTCCTGGGATGACCCTATTTAGATGAGTGTTAAGCATGATCCTCCTTTCTTTTCTTCTTTCTTCTCCCCCCCCCCCCCCCCGGGGGTGAGAAAGGAGGCTTTCTAAGGTCAGTTACATTGCTAAACTCCTTTCCATATATGCTTAACATTGATTAAACTAGCTAAGATGGCCCAGAAGGGGCAAAAAAAGGAAAAAAGAAAAACAACATTGTGAAGAAGATTCCAACAAGGGTGCAAGAGCCCCGATCCTAAAAAATAACGTCTCAGCCGGCAGTATATAGTAAGGCCTAATTTGGGGTTGCAGTGCTTTTGGTTATTTAAAAAAAAAAAAAAAAAACGCCTCTAGGTGAAAAAAGAAAGTATTTTTGAGGCGTTTAGTGAATTTCATCCCATAAAATTAGGAGTGAAATTTTAGGTATTGAAAGTACAGTTAAAATTTGGTGCTTTTAGAATTGTTTTTGTATTTTACAAAATAAACTATTAAATTTAATTATTTTATCTTATATTATGAATGAAATAAAAAAGATAAATACATTTCAAAAATTTGAAATTACACATTATTTAATACGATAAGGACTTATTATAAACTACATCTCCAAACAGTATAGTTAAAAACACTTGAGGACTTAATAAATGCTTTTATTAAAAATTCTATTATTATGTAAAGTTCTCTTTAATACGTTACCTCCACTCCCTAATCGTGATTGACTTGGGTATTTTTTGGTATCAACGCCACGCGTGTTTGTAATTAATCAGTAACCAACCACTTTGCAACTTCACCATTTGCATTAATTCTATTATCCCTCGGATGTTGACTGTGCACCAGAAAACAACAAATATACATATATGCTGCTGCGTCCGCGAGAGAAAAACACATAAAAAGTTTGAAAAAAACCTCAAAAATGTTTTGGTTGACAGCAGTACGAGTTTGATGGATCAACAATGAATGAATAAACAGTATGATGAACGAATTGACAAAATTATCCCAGTACTGCCGTCCAATCCAGATTTGTACGTATGAGCATGGAATTGAAGCGAGTTTGTTGATGAGAAGTATTTTTCCACTTGAAGAATTTCTATTCTGGAAGAATTCAAGTAGGTAAATTTTAATGGGGTTCAAGAAATGGCAAACATTTCAGAAAATCTTTGTGGTTACTTCATCAACTCTACCATGGAAGAGGTGCTTGAAATGAAATACTAGCTAGCTAGTGGCTTTCACGCCAACCATAAATAAAGAATGAAGCAGTCGACTAGTACGAGGACATATATATGTATGTACTAATATATTATAGAATGAAGCGGCCGATGTTACATATTCGTTCATCTCACAAGACAAGACAAGACATAATATCTGGTGAATTCTACCACTAATTTTTATACCTTGCTTTGCTTGGTTGACCAAATTATTAGCAGGCAAACAATAGCCAACTTTCTTTTTCTAGCCCATGCAGGTATGCAATGAGGATGTACTACTTTACTTGTCTGGGCAGTTGGTTGTAATTTGTCTCCGGAACCAGCAAAGGGTTTCAGACTTTCACCGCAATGGATCCTCTGTTTCACATCCTGTGCTACTATCTGTCTCATTTTTTATTATATTGCTATTTCTCCTACATAAACATCATGTTTTAATTTTTTTTTGTTTCCTTAAGATTCAATAACTATTAATTGAATAAAAAATAAATACAGCAGCTTAAAAAAAGCAATATATAATAGAAAATTAAAATACAGTAGAAAATTCATAAAAAATCTCATTTTTTATGCATTTTGAATTTGTTTAAATTTGTGTGTAACTCAATTAATAGTTATTGAATCTTAAGGAAACAAAAAAGAACTAAAACATGATGTTTATGTAGGAGAAATAGCAATATAATAAAAAGTGAGACAGAGTGTGACACAGAATGTGGGACAGAAGATCCGTTGCGGACTTTCACTGGCTGCAGGCAGGCTACCGTACATACATTCCTCCTTGTCTGTCTTTTTTTTCCTCTTTTTTTTTTTCTTGGGGTCTTTGGTAGGTGGGTAGGCAGTAGCACAACTATCGTCTATTGCTGAAGCTGATTTACTTGGCGCATTCATCAACCCACCCGCAACCCGCACCAGATGATCATGATTGACGAGCTATATACCCAAGTACACCTTCTTTCCTCATCTTCGGCACCTTTTTCTTCTACCCTTTTTCCCAGTCAGTTTTTGTACCTGTACTATAAAAGCCTATTACTAGCATTTCCACGAGAGAAATTGCCCCCGGGGGTCGGGCCCCGGAGCTGGGGGCAGCACTATTAAAACTGGCAACTGGCATGGTAGGGGCATCCAGCCTGTTTCTTTGACTTCCAACCGACCGGGCTAAGGTTGCATTTCCCAATCATTAAGTAGTAGGAGCTGTTCAAATTAAAATCCATTTCACCAACCCCGATTTCCCCCCCCCCCCCCCCCCTCTCTCTTCCTTCTTCCTTCGCCGCTATTAATGCACTACCCTTTTTTTCCTAGATAAATTTCTTAGCAAGGAAAATGTCTGACAACTAGGAATGACGGGTTTGTTTGGATTGGGCTTTATTTCCCCAAATTTATTTACTTACATCATCATTACAATTTTTAATACATCTTTTTACCTTCTCAATTACCTTTTTATCTCACATACATCACATCACAAAAAATGCTACAGTAAAAATATCTCTAATAATTCACAATCCAAACAGACTGGGATGTCATGAGTGTGTGTTTGGAACTCGCCATTTGGGGCCGCTGCTAATACACTTTTTGTACAATTTGACCTTTCAATGGAAATTACCACTGGTACTAACACCTCGCTTTTGTCCTCAGTGGCACTGATTACTAGTAGACTCTTACTATAATTTATAAATCTAAACTGATGCCATTTCACTCTATTTTCAAACAATTTTGGTTAATAAGCTTGTTAAAATTTTCAAGAAGTACAGCAGTGCCTTCTTGTGAAGGATAACTACTTAGTAGTACAACAACAGCAGAACAAATAGGATAGCAGCAGTTAGCCCATCATATGTAGCAGTAGTATTTTTCAATTTTTTTTTTCTTAGTACTCTGATGATCTGTCAGAGTCACCTTCGAGGCACCTTCAAGTTTCAATTTTGGGATGAACCCATAAAAGGGAAAAGCAAACCATAAAGTAGCCCTCAACTTTCATGCTTCACTTCTACTGTATGTTCCAACATAGAGGCCTCACCTACCACTGATAACTCCCTGCCCTCTTCTTAGTAGCATAGCATTCCTTTTGTTTTTCTTTTAAGTTTTCATATCGCCACCGTTGCTTCCCAGACTTCCATGTGGCCTCTGCCATTACTAATTCAATTTCCCCAAAGGGCCACTTTCTTCAACTGGACTACTGCTTAACTTATTCAAGTTTGCTTGTTCTAGAGAATAGCAGCAGCAGTAGTAGTTCTTAGCAGGATTCCCATTTAGGAGAAACCATAAAGGAAATCCTGCAAAAGTTCCTGTATACTTGGGATTCTTGATAAAGTGGGAGTTAATTTGGGAGCCTAAACTTGCGTACATTTCCAAATGTGTTTCAGGCCTCCTCTCATAAGAAGAGATCTAGGGTTCAGAGTTTTCTCTGTAAAGTTGTCAAAATAAAAAGCTATTGGAGAGAAAGGTCCCTCGTTCTTCAATCTCATCAAAATAGAGGTAAAAGTTTGAAGCTTTGCTTGAATTTCATTGCGATTTTGTTCATTACATGTGGAACATTTTGCTGTTTGCTGCTTCAGTTGCTGTTCATTTCTTTTCTTGATTGGTCTCTGAAAGTCTGCATACGGTCCTCCCGTGTGTTTGGATAATGTGTATTGGCTCCATCTTTAACGTCATATTTTTTGGGCAATCTCTCCCTCTGTTTTATGTCAGAACTTTGTGGCTCCTGAAAATTGTTCAAGCTACTATTTTTTGT
Organism: Coffea eugenioides; assembly: GCF_003713205.1. Classification (NCBI taxonomy): domain Eukaryota; kingdom Viridiplantae; phylum Streptophyta; class Magnoliopsida; order Gentianales; family Rubiaceae; genus Coffea; species Coffea eugenioides. The sequence continues at coordinate 152,792 of NC_040037.1, forward strand.
GATTCATTGGTTGCCTTTGCTCAACCATTTCTCTTATGTAGTGCTGCTCTTTTTCTTCTTGCTGATGCAAGACAATGTATACCTGGGCTGACAGAAGGGCAGTATGAATTCGGCTAAAGTAAATTGCGTTTTAAATTAAAAGTGAGTATTAGCTAGAGCAAGAATGCCATCACGATTTATATGGGTTAGTTACCACTGCAAACTCTCTTCATGATATCTCGGTTTTCTTTCTGCAGGTGCTTTCATTTGTTTAAAATGGCATCCGGCCTTAACTTTGAACTGTCAAAGAGAACTCACATCTTTCATCTTAAGGTGTGGGTTTTAATAGCCATCTTTGTGGGCTTGTTCCTTGTGTTTATTGTTTTGGTTCTGCCATTTTGTCTGTCACGTAAAAGATCAAAAAGAGGCAGTGCCACTCTTCCAATTAGCCAAATTCCCAAGGTATCAAAGGAAATTAAAGAGATCAAGGTTGACCAATATTCAGCCAAAAATTATGCTGCCCATGATATTGATTTCCTTACCCTTCAGGACAAGTTTAGTGATAAAGATTCAGATAAGCTTCTTAGCTGTGAAAAGGCCATGAATGCTGATAATAGCAGTCAATATGATTCCTTTACTAATTTGGAGAAAGAAGGTGTCGCGTGTGAGTCAGGGGAAAAGGGGGGCGCTGGAGCAATATATAATTCACATCCAGTAGCTGTTTCTTCCCCTTTATCAGGTCTTCCTGAGTTTTCTCACCTTGGTTGGGGTCATTGGTTTACGCTTAGGGACCTTGAAGTTGCAACCAACAGATTTTCCAAGGAAAATGTTATTGGTGAGGGTGGATATGGAGTTGTTTATCGTGGCCGACTGATAAACGGCTCTCCTGTTGCTGTTAAAAAAATCCTCAACAATATGTAAGTTCTCGGATGGGTTTATATAAGGTACCTCAAGTATTCTACAGAACCTGATAAATAATTAACAAGAAGCCTTTTCTCTTGTTTCTAAATGTGCAGAGGGCAAGCAGAGAAGGAATTCAGGGTTGAAGTTGAGGCTATTGGTCATGTCCGCCACAAAAATTTAGTTCGACTTCTGGGTTACTGTATTGAAGGAACTCACAGGCACATTACTGCTTAAACCTGTTTCATCTTCTTTTCATTTGTGCATTAGATTTAAATGAGATGCAGATCGGCATTTTGTTTGAACCCTTAAAATTTACTGATCAGGTGGTTAAACCTCAAGGCCTTTTTCATTTAGCGAGCTAACTTTACTTTACCTCTGTTGGACTTCCCTATAAAATTCAGGTTGTTGGTATATGAATATGTAAACAATGGAAATCTAGAGCAATGGCTTCATGGAGCCATGAGCCATCGTGGTTATCTTACTTGGGAGGCTCGTATGAAAGTTTTAGTAGGCACTGCAAAAGCGTAAGTCCATCTACAAACTTCTTCTTGTCTTTGAAGTTATTCTTAGGCTCCATTTTAAGTTCAAACGAGATATGCTTCTTGCAGTCTTGCATATTTGCACGAGGCAATTGAGCCCAAAGTGGTGCATCGAGATATAAAGTCAAGCAATATACTCATTGATGATGACTTCAATGCTAAACTATCTGATTTTGGTCTGGCTAAGCTGCTCGGTGCTGGAAAAAGTCACATTACAACCAGAGTTATGGGTACCTTTGGGTGGGTATTTATATCAGTTATCCGATCTCAATTGGACAAAGTTTCCTTTTCCTTACTGCTTTCTGTTTACGAGCTCTCCAATTAACCCAAACTTGGCTCTTCTTTTTCTGACATTCTCTGTTCCTCCCCTCCCCCCCCCCCCCCTTCCTCTTTCTTTAACCCATATAGATATGTTGCACCTGAATATGCAAATAGTGGCCTCCTAAATGAGAAGAGTGATGTTTATAGCTTTGGGGTTGTGCTCTTGGAAGCCATTACTGGAAGAGATCCTGTAGATTATGGTCGCCCTGCACCTGAGGTATGATAGACAGCAATGTTGGAACATATATACATATGTTTGTCTGTAAATATCAAAGGTTTTGGCCAAAGAAGTGGCATGCTTTTACTAAGGCGTAGACTGGATTGTTTAAACTTGAAAATGTTTTGATTCAGATAAAAGTTGTCATGAATCATATGAAACCGCACTTTGCAATCTTGAGCCATAATCAATCACAATCTGTACTTTATCTACTTTCCCTTCCTCTGTTTTCCAATGTTTTCTTGAACCTACAGTATCCAAGTTTGATATAGAAGTTTGGAGATACACATATTCATGGTTTAAGATACTCTAGGCTTGATTTTTCAGGAAGGACTATCCTTCTTGGAAGCTCTACCGCGCTTGTATCCAAAATTTTCTTGACATGTATTGTGGGTTCAACTAAAGTGAACCTTGTATTTCTATTAGTTACACCTTTGATTTTATTTTATTTTATTTTTTTTTCTTTTTGGGTTGTTGTTGTTGTTTCAGGTAAACTTAGTTGACTGGCTCAAGGTGATGGTCGGGAGCAGACGCTTTGAAGAAGTTGTTGACCCCACAATTGAGACCAGGCCACCAACAACAGCCCTCAAACGGGCTCTTTTGACCGCTTTAAGATGTGTTGATCCTGATGCTGAAAAGAGACCTATTATGAGTCAGGTTGCTCGCATGCTTGAATCAGAAGAGTATCCAGTATTGCGAAAGGTCTGGTTTGAACTTTTAAAAGCTGAATCTGTTTCTCATGTGGATATCCTTTGCTGTATAGTCAGTTTTGGACATTGCTAATTCCTCTTTTTTGTGGGATGCCACGCCAGCATTATTAAGGTTTGATAGTTGATTTGACTTTGGCTCAGTTGCACAATCAGGGTGGTAGAAGACGAAGAAATCAACCAGGCTCTCAGAGGGAGAATGACGAGACAGATAGGAGCGAAAATCCGATTTTGAGAAGAAGTGACGGCTAAACATTGCCCGGCTAGCAAAACCATCCTGAATGATGATGAACGGCCTTCCAAGGTTGTGAGCTGCTGCTGCTCGTTTAAAAGGCAGGCTCGGAAGTGAGCTTGTTGTGGTGGACTGTATCGTTTTTGGCCTTTTTGGTCTGTCGCCTTACCTATATTATAGATAAAGAAGATAAGAAAGATAAAGATGATGGGAGGGAGCAGTACAGTAGAAGTTTGTACAGGCAGGCCTTCGTCTCTTGTTTCCATCTTGTTATTTACACACACACACGCACCCAAACTCCAGTAGATAGATATAATGGATATTATAGGTGGTTCGCGGACGCATAATGCAGGTTTCTTGAAAGGTATAATGCTCTGTACTTGAAGGATGTTCCAATTTTCACGAAAAAGGTTTGTTTCATCGTGCCAATCATAATAATAATACGGGAGGGGGGGAGACGGAGTGTTTGCAAAAAAGATGGTTCTACTTGGCCTGTGACAAAACTAAAAAGCAATCAATAATATCATCCTCTTTTTTTTTTTGGTTTTCTGCTTTTTGAATCACTCAGTCCATACAATACAATATAGTACTAGTCAGTATACCCTTTTGATACTTCAATTTCAAAGAAAAATAAATTGTGTACAAAAGATTCATAAAAAAAAAAAAAACAATTATAAAGTCAAATGCATATTTACGTTGGACTTGGACGATTGAAAATCAACTCTCTACAGTTTTGTGAGTGAATGCCTGAATGAAACTAGACTGTCTACTTCCTTTCATGCCGGTTGCTTAAATCAATCAAACCAATGGCTTTGCGCAGTCACAGGTTTGGTGTTTCACTGGAAGCTCCACTTCGAGCATTCAAAAGAGGCTGCAGAGCTTTTACTACGATGCTCATGTTCGGCCGGAAATCTGCTTCGTATTGCACGCACAAGGCAGCGACGGCAGCCATCTGTTTTGGAGGACCCAATCATCGTAATATAAGCAAATGAGCTTTGAAAGGAAGAAAAATCAACAGACTGACTGGTGGCACGAATTAGGTGCGTTCAAGAGCAAATGAACTTTGAAAGGAATGCACTATAAAATAAAGAGCAGAGGCCCTGAACATGATTCTAGACCAAAGAGAACAGTAATTATTACCTTAGCAACTGCCTTAGGAGGGTATTGATCCTGTAGTCTAGCATCAACACACTGCTTCACCTTATCCTCACTGAGTTTCGGAGTCGCCTAATTCATTTAAATGTGAAACCATCAACTATAGAATGCTGATGATCAATTCTAATTGAATCCCAAATGGAGACTGACACCGTGCAAACAAATCTTAGGAGAGGAAAAAAAAGATGAGAATCCTCCATCACTAATACGACCAATGAGATAGACCACATACCCACGTTACCAGACTCTGCTGTCCTCGTGGCAACGTATGATCCACAGGTTTACGACCAGTCAACAGCTCCAGAAGAACAACACCAAAGCTGTAAACATCACTCTTTGCACTCAGCTGCCCAGTCATTGCATACCTGCCTCCCAAAATCAATCAGGATCAGACCAACTTCAAAATAACCAAAACTCAGCACAAAGGTTTATCTCTATAGCCACTACACAAGACACGAAACACTTACTCTGGAGCATGATAACCAAAAGTCCCCAGGACTCGAGTAGAATGAAGGCGTGCTGCCATGTCAGGGGCTTGATTTGACAAATCAAAATCAGCAATTTTGGAGACATCATCCTCGAAAAGTAAAACATTGCTGGACTTAATATCGCGGTGGATAATATGAGGCTGCACCTTTTCATGCAAATATTCGAGGCCTTTTGCAGCCCCAACAGCAATTTTAACCCTTTGGGCCCAAGATAGCACTGGACCTGGCTGAGCACCTTTAACACCTTTTCGTCCTGGATCCACAGTTGCACAGTAATTCAACACAATTGAGACTAGCAACAATACTGGACGAATAAATTGAGAGTTCAAAAGTCATGACTAGGGAAAATTTTTCCTGCGGTTTTCTTAAGTGGCATACTGTGAAGAAGCAAGTGCACAAACATTCTTCCACTGCAATAGAAAGTTTGACTTCAAAAAGGTGCCATTGTTTTGTGTTTGAGTCACCTTCTTATTCTAAAGCTAAAGCAGCTTGAAAGAGAGTAAGGCTATCTATATAACTCCCTCGATCTTGCCCCTTTACACTTTGAAGAAAAGAAAAACCCTCAAAGAGCCCAAAAAATGTGGAAGTGATTTCTGTGTTCCGTGATAAGAACAGATTATAAGAACCTCACTATGATTGCAGATTTACTAGCTCATTAAAAGCTTGAGTTGTCAAGGACGGAGTACGTGTTTATCTACTCAGATGCATAAACATCATGCATTAAGCAACAGCAAAGAGGGATAGTACCTCCAAAGCAGTTATAAATGCTTTTCAAGTATCGACATTGTTTAGGTGCCAAAGAAACTCTAATTATGCAAAACCATATTCCAACGAGAGGACAGCTGAAAATGCAATTGCATCAGTATTTATACTGATGCCGTCATATGTACCAGATAAGAATGGGAAAACTTTGAAAAGAGGTTAATCATATTTACTCTTTCACTGTCTTTATGAAACTTCACTAGCCCAGGGGTAAATGAAGGAGTTCCCTACACAACTTACTGTGTAAAACAATCTTCACTTGGCTGCAGTGGCAATGTCTAAGTTCATCAAAAGAAAATATTTTCTTAACATACCATGAAGAATATCATGCAGAGATCCATTGGGAGCATACTCATAGGCCAAGACACGGAGACCACCATCCACAGAATAACCAAGAAGCCCAACAACATTTTCGTGTTTCAATCTTGATACCATAGAAACCTGGAAAGCCATGCACCAAATAGCACAAGTAGTAATTATCAATTATCTAGATCAAGTACCTTTTTTGAAAAATATTACAAACTAAACTTCACGGCCCCAACCTGTTCCAAGAAATCCTGGTCTGGTTGCTTACTGGAGTCTAACTTCTTTATGGCTGCAGCCTGGCCACTTTTCAAGACACCATGGTATACCCTTCCATATGATCCCTCACCAATCAAAGCATTTGTACCAAAGTTATCTGTGATGTCCTTCAATTCATCAACTGGAATAGCTGGGACAGCAATTGGCTGGATCCTTTTGGCTGGTTGGTCCTTTGGAACTGATTCTGGGACACGAAAGCCTGCATTATTACCTACAAAGCATTTACTGTAAGTTTTATTGTGATGAGGTCCCTTCGAAGATTTACTAACGAGAATTGCAGAAAGTAACAAGTGAACAGCAAGCAGTTAAGTTGCACAACATTACTGTGACAAAGTATGTCTCCTTGTAGCTTAGAAAAGCCAAAAGTTTTCTTCAACAACCTAATTAAAAATGTCTAAATGAAGCCATGGCAGGTGAAATCAAATTATGTACATTTTCTATCTCATATTCAAGGTAAAAAGAGGCGGCTTTCAATAGAAACTAAGAGGTTAAAAATTCAAGCAGGTCACTCTAGCCCATTAAAGTGACATAGAATGGAATTAGCTATTTCAGTAGAAATACAAGTCCAGAATGAAACTCACCTGCAAAGTTATTTGCTGTAAATGGTCCATGATCATGTGTCTTTTGCATGTCATCTTCCGAACAACAACCGAAGCAGCTCATGGTTTATTTTGTTCAACCTCTGTTTTTCCCTTGTAATCTGGTTAAGCAGTATGACTAATTATAGAAATGAAAGATAAACCATGGGTGCTCAAGAAATAAGAACATAAAGCATTTGCTTCGTTGCAAGTCCTTATTATTATTATTATTTTTTTAAAAAAAAATTAAAGGACAGTCACCATATAAATGGCCAAAAGTAGTGGTTCTAGATACAAGACAAGTATTCTGATAAGCAACTTCGTATCTAGAGCTGTTGTTTAGATGGTAAAAGTTGTTTTGAGTAACATATAAGATCAGAACACATCCAAGTTGGTGTTAGGGATAATTACACCGGTGTGCTTTTCTCCAAGATTTGGATGCGTGGTGCCTGCATGTCGTTGTAAGGCATAAAGCCAAGCGCAAAGCAACATTTAGGTCAATAAGTGAGTGTACAGCAAGTAACAGAAGCGCAAACTTAGTTCAAAATTTTGTCCTCTACAAGGGCGGTTATTTACACGTAAAACCAAAAAAAAAGAGTCAAATAGATGAATCAAGCTCCAGTTGGAAACTATTGCGCTGCAATGCTTCAGAAACCGTAAGCAGTGAATTAAAATAAGGACGATACAAGTTTTAGCTTGAGAGATGAAATGAAAAGACAATAGGAAACTTAGAAGAAAGCATCATCCTGGCAAGTAGGAACAAGACACAGGATTTCAGGGACATCGAGGCGCTGACACACATGCTAAACGGTAACCAAAAAAAGACGAATTAATCAAATCAATCAATCAAGGACGGTATCTAAAGAAGCAAATTCATCACTGGTTCACCCTTTCCCTCCCAAAAAATAATTTAAAAAAAAAAAAAAAAAAAAAAAAAGAGGAGTGGAACCCGGAAGCACGAAAATAAAATTGTAATCCTACTTACTTAATTTGCAGCAAAGTACAAGTATATCAAAGCATCCGCAAATAATCATCACGAAGGCATTCACAGTCCTAAAGCAGAAAAATTCAATCTTTCCAAAGTAATCAAGGCTCAGGTTGGAGCGAAATTCCCAAAAAAAAAAAAAAATCGAGAGATGAAAATAAAGCAAAGAATCACCTTTGGCTGTTGGGGGAGTCTGGTCAGCGCAGATTAACGCTGGAGAAAGAAGAGACGGTTTAAGTAAGAGTGGAAGCTGTGGGTTTCTTTTTTTTCTCTTTTTTGGGTGTTAGGGAGGGAGAAGGAACCAAGACCAAGAAGCAGTTAGCTACAGTTGCAAGGAAGGTAGCGGTAGCTGTAGTATAGTGGGGAAATGTGGGTGGCGGTCCGGTGGACAAAGTCTAAGCAAAATTTCTGAACAAAGGCTAGACTAGACCAGGTAAGCAGTAGTATAATTTTTTATAGGAGTGTATATAAAAAAGGAAAAATAAAAAATGGGCTACTGGGTATAAAATACTAGTATAAATCCTAGACACAAATACGAGTCCTAGCAGGAAGAGTTTTTTTTTTGTTTTTTTTTCAAGCAAAAGTACTTGGATTGGGAGTGTTGGGAGGGGAGAAGCGCGTAAGAAGAAATGTGGCGTAATAATTACAATTGTCAGCGCGGACGAGGTTCAGTCCATGATTGGGGCGGCGTCACAACTCACAACTCATAGATCGTTGAGATCAGATGGGGCGGAGTTTGTTCGTTCATTTACGGTCAAAGGTTCTCTTGTGCGTGTTCGACTCCACCTGATTTACCCATCAAACAATCAATCAGCAACACAAAAAAGTTGAAGAAGAAGAATGGGCACTTTTATTGGTGGCCAATGAAATTGACGAGTTATTGGGCCCCAAACCACCACAAAACAATAATAATTTATATATAAAAAAAAAGACACAATCAGGATCCTTATTAGAGGATAGATGATGTTCGTTTCATTTCTGAGTACCCATTCAAAATTTCAAACCACAGCTGGCTGGCTGGCTGGCTGGCATCTGGAGAATTAATTACTTTGGAAATTTTCATGATTGGCGTGCAGCACTACTGCGTATTCACATTTTCTTTAAAAGGGATAATTTCATAAACCTCCCCTCGGGTCTCTGGTAATTGCGCCACTTCCCTTGAAGTTTGAAAAATTACACTTATCCACCTCTCTTAGTGTTATAGAAAGAGTATAATAGTAGTATTGACAACCTTACAAATTCTAGGTGACAATTGAGTGTAAAGGAAAAAGTAAACGACATTTTGCAAATATTTTCTTATCCAAAACCTCTAAGTTCATCTCACCTAATATGTTGTATTCAATTGCTAATTCATTTAAATGGCCTTCTTACCTAGTTTATAAATAGTCGATTAATAGGGATGCATTTGTTAAAAACGGTTTCTTCACCACTTACTGAGCAAAGAGGGACAAAAAAAAAGTCCATGCATTAAAAAAATGATGCCTTAGAACATAGCCTAGATTTTGCTGCAAGGACCTATCTCAAATTCTGTACTTAGCAAGTATTGCTGATATTTGATTTCTTTCTTTTGTCATTTAATATATTTTGTGCAATATAAGATATTCATTAGATTTTTTGTGCCTACATCATCATTTGTTACCAAATCATATTTTGTTGGGGAAGTTTTTTGTAATTTTTTGAACCTCAAGGGAGGTAATTGCAATCATTGCAAACCTATGAGGAGGAGGTTTCTGAAATTATCTCTCTTTGACAACGTGGACATGAGATGATTGTGTGGTTGGACTCGGATGGCGTCCATCCCTCCACTCTACAAAACCTCTTATCTGTTCTTAATCATCCCCACTTCCCACTTTGGACTTTGGACTTTGGACTCACCCATTTTCCATTTACTGCTGTTTTTACTAACCTCAGAGTACCAATCAAGCAAAGTTTTGGAACCACTGAGCTTGGCCACCAAGTGGGACTTAAGCCTCTCCTCCTTGGGCTGTAGATGAGGGTTCAAATCTCATCTGCAGCAAAAAAAATTCAAGGGTGATATCAGAGCACCCATTTGATTTAGTAAAATCTGTGTACCTACTAGTTCCCAATACAAGACTCTTTAAACTCCCCCTCCTCTTTAGTATAGGATATAATAGGTTATACAATAGTTATCATCTTGATAAAAAAAAAAAAAATCAAGCAAAGTTTTGGTTTGATTCGAAACTTTCCCTATTTTCACTTTCTTATCTTTCATTTTAATTCCATGGAGTATATTTTACTTCGCCTCTTACTTCTTCTTCTTCTTCTTTTTTTTTTCTTTTTCGCTTTGATAAAATAAAAAACTTCCGATTAGGGCTATAGATATAACGAGGTTGGCTCATGGCAGCCCATGAGTGGGCATAAAGGCAAGGATATTGAGATGGATTCCTGGTGTGATTGGACGCCCAATCTCTTTTGGGTCCGTGAAGAATCATACGTCATGGACTTTAGCAATTCGCTTGGCAGCTTCGACATTTTTTTTTTCTTAGGGGTTTTGGGTGGGAGTAGAAAGATTTTCAAATTTCATTCAACCAAACACAATAATGTGGCTAAGCCTAAGATATCCGAGGATGCATTTGCATGTGAAACAAAACAGCCCACCGGATGACATGATCATCGACAATAGTCCTACCCCATTGAGCAATGCTCCGTCACAGGACCAACGGTTAAGCAGAAGAAATTGAGCCTCGACTTTGGGCACAAATGAAATCAAAAGGTTTTCTTCTTGGGAAATTTTGGGAGTGGATGCAGATGGGACGATAGTGTTATGCATGCCTTCCAAGGTCCATCATTTTTCTCATCTCGTATTAACCAAGGGGTGTGCATTGGTATGTCCACAGTAAACATAAATCTTGGATGAGATGAGACGAGATGTTGATCAAATTCTTCCATTAAAGACACTTAGAAAGCAAGAATTTGGCAAAGTAGTGAGGACTGAGTCGTCATTAGAGACGCGGTCTGGTTTTGGTCATTCAAAATGGTTATAGTTGTGTATAATGGAGATCGGTGTTTTTTTTTTTCCTTTTCCTTTTTTGTTAATGAAATTGATGTACAAGTCAAAACTCAAAATGAAGTAAGTAGTAGCATGACCCCAAATGGTGCGCTGTTACATGTAGAGAACGATCATTGCACTTACATTAATTACGAATTTCGTTGTAACTCGTCTTCTGGTAATTTAGAATATTTATTTTTAGAATAAATCTTATATATACACTATCATCTTGAATCCATGACATATATACAAAAATTAAATTTTATATAATTATCATTCATCTACGTAGTAGAAATGCAGACAGACACAGTCAGAATGCTCAAGTCATGGGAATATATATCCATTCTATTGTATTCGATTTTGGTAGCGCTGCTGTTCAAAGTCAGGACATAGCCAAAGAACTGAGTAAAAGTTTTGTTTGTTCAACTTCTTTGTTCTTTCTGCGAGAGAGAGAGAGAGAGAGAGAGAGGAAAGGGGAGAGGGGGCCGCCGCGGTGGCTGCAAATTAAAATTATGTTTCTATCCTAGTCTACAAAGCCCCGCCCCCAGATGTGCACTAACAATGTAGAAAATGAATGAATAATTATACATCGACGAAACAAGCTGAGGGCGGTGAGGGGCGAAATGGTCCTTCATTGCTCACTACTACTGGAATTTCATGACGCGAGGAAGAAACTACTTCTACTAGTAGTAGTACTCAATACTCATGCATGCTACCAGCAGCAAAAGCAGATAGAGACGCGATTAGTGGTTGAAGCAGCTTGATGGTAGCATAGCGTGCGGGGCGGCAGTAACAAACAACTGCTATCAGCTATGTAAATGTACGTATTTGTGTCGATGCCCCAATTCTCCAGAAATAAATTAGCGGACACAAAGAGACGGACGAGTCACAAGCACACACATATATATATATATATGTATATGTATATATGTATGTATAAGTAGAACGATGGAGGACGACGAGAGAAAGAAGCAATAATGCATTCCTATAGAAGTAGTAGTAGTAGTACTGATTTGATTTTTATACAGACAGCAAGCATCTGCTGCAAATGGCCATTACGTACCGACCACTGACCACAAAAAAAAATTGACAATTCCAATCCGCCATCGCGAGCAAGCAAGGAAGGACAAATATGCAGGTCCCGCAACTCGCACAGTAATTGCCCCCACACACACTTGCTTTCTTCTGTGTGTTGTTGGTCCCCTCCCCAGTACCCCCGCGCCATTATCTCCTCCTCTTCACCATCATCATCATCATCATCATCATCATTTTCGTCGCGTCTCCTCGCTCAAATCAAATTCAAATGTACTGCTGCTACTGCTAGTCTACTGCTACTTGCTGCGTCGACCAGACCAACGGAGATGAGAGAACCAAGCGCTGGACTCCCCCTCCGGCCGATCCATCGTTCCTCCCGTGCTGTCTTTTTTTTCCTCCATTTGGCTCAAAATATTTTTACATAAACCACTCCCTTCCCGCACCTGCCCTGCTAATAATAATAATACTCCTAATAATGATGTTTCAGTTACACCAATCAACCTCTCTACATATACATATATATATATAAAAGTCTACTATCCAATTTTTCCAGTTTCAGGCGGCCGGCGTCTCCAGAGCAACAAAAAGACTCTCATCGTCGGATTTGCCCTCTTTGGAAGACCAATTTTACACCCTACCTTAATACTTATGAGGAGCACTGGTGCTGTACTGTATCAGTCGTCTCGCGATCGGTCGGTACAACCTAATATTATATTAATATTAGAAGACATTATTCTTCCGTTGCCTATCTTTCCCACCCTCGCTTTTTTCCCAAAACAAAACGACTCATGAGGAGCACTGGTTTCCTCAATTAACACGCACGTACTAGCAGTCCTGGCTTCCTCCCTTTTATTGGTCCATTCCCTTTTAATTAACCTTCCTCCCCCATTTGACGATAATAATATATTTCTTCTGTAATTAGTACATTCTCTTATCTAGTCTAGCTCCTTTAGGAATGACTACTATGCATGCATGCTACTGCTACACGATTTTCAGCGAACGAAAGCACTACCGAGTTTTTAAAGCTTGGTTTGAATTCTTGACTATTGAGTTTGAAAAAAATGTATCCAACTTTGATCAAAATCCAGTCCGCTAATGGACTAAAATTTTAAGGCTAGCTCATAAAGTTAATAGCCACCAATCCTCCTTCAACCATACATTACCCACTTGATAATAATTGAATTATATATCGCAAACAAGAACTCACCACCAAACCAGACCAAATTTGAGTGCCTTTGTCCATATTGTTTTTAACTCTCTATCTCCATGCTAGCCCACATGTGTAGCTTAATGTACTTATTTGACCATTGCATGTGGTGTGGTGCGTGTACCGATTGATACGAGAGACTTTGAGGTTTTTGGATATGACGATTTCCAATGTACTCTAGTTGCCACGCATTGTACTTAAATTGCGAGATTAATTCATTAAATGGGGTTAGGGTTAGGGGTATCAACGGGTCCGGCTCCGGATCCGGCTGGTCTGCAGTGGACCCGGTTCCAACCCCGATCCGTATATCCGACGAGTTTTGACTTTAAAGTCCTGAAATCATGTCCAACGGGTCCGAGTCGAATTCGGGTTTAGAGGGTTCAAATTTAATTTTTCAAAATCAATTACAAATCCAATCTCCAAATTTAAACAAATCAAATTACAAAATTAAATCACAAATAATTCACAATAGTCAATTTAAAACCAACCACAAATCAATTTACAAAATCATCACTACATTGTTAATTTGGTAAAAAAATTATTTAGAAATATTTATATATTAGCTTGTGTCATAAATACATTTCTCAATCCATAATTTTATATTTTCAACTATCTTTTTATCTCATATACATTACATCACAAAAAGTGTTATGGTAATTATTTGAAGTAGTACTCTATCAAAACACACTCCGTTCTAGGATGTATTTGGATAGGAGATTATTTAAAATATATGTAACTCTGCGTCACAATTAAGTGTGTTTGGATAGGAGATTATTTAAAATATTTTTTTTAAGAAATATTAGTGTAATATTTTTTTGATATGAGATATATGAGATTAAAAAATAATTGAAAAATATGTTTATATGAGATAAATTTGTGCAAATAATAAATTATCCATTGGAGAGGAATGCCAAAGCAAAGAAAAAAGGAACGCTTAACAAAAATCACTAACAAACAGGCAGCCAGCAATTAATATGTGACTCGTGTTTGTCGTACGGAAAAAGTTTTTGTTTTTTTGTGTTGAAGGGGGGGGGGGGTAATATCAACTAATGCATATTGAAAGTAATCATTTCAATGCGCAGATTCATCATATCTATGTTGACTTGTCGTTGTGTTTAGACACTGTTAATCTTTTGATTTATTAGCTTTGCTGACAGGAAAATACGTCAAGTTAACCTGAAATTAGTGGAGCTGCGATGCGAGTGGGAACGCGGGTGAGTGACCGAGCCGAGCCACCAAGTGGATTGAGTATACATTTGTACTAGTAGAGGATTTTGTTTTGACTGCTGGTATTTGCCATAATACGATACGACGTCTTTCGAAGAGGGCACTGGTTAAGTGAATAATAATATGTGTAAATGGCACTCCCTAAATAATGCAAATCGTACTACTACACCTACTAATAAATTAATATAAATAAATACTCCCTATCCTATGGCAAAGAACTCTCTCCACCTAATTTTATTACTACAGTAGTATTTATCTACAACTCACACTAGTCTACTATTTGCAGCATTCATCATTTTATTATTTCTTTTACCAGTGCCAGACTACCTGTCCTGACTCCTGAATCCTCCCACTTTTACTAGTGCAAACCCACAAAAAAAAAAAAAAATTATTTGTTCGTTCTTCTAACTGTCCCTCTTTCTTTCGTATACTACCTCTTTCTTTTCCTTCCTACCACCCCCCCAACCCCACCACCCACCTGATTTTCCCCTCAGCTATTTTTCTGCATTTGGTTCCATTTGTTAAATCCTGTCTCCTCTCTCTCTCTCTCTCCTCTCTAAATATTATCTTTCCCTCTCTAAATCGCCGGCGATCTTCTTCTGCTTCCACCTCCGCACGTCTTCCGGATCAAATCTTCACTTCCCTACTTTCTCGCCAGGTTCTGTTTCTGCTTATCACTTATCCACACCCCCCCCGCCCTCCCTACTTACTCTCTTCTACTTTCTTCTGCTACTAGTATACAAAACTTACCACTGTTTCTTGTGGTTGTTGTTGTTCATCTACACTGTAACTATTTCCTATAATAACCCAAAAATAACTATAATACATAGACGATCTGGTTCTTAAGTTGCGGAAACTTAGATACTTTAATAAAAGAGTCGGAGGAGGATTCTGGGTTTTTGGGGAGATGTAGTTGGTGTTGGTAATTAAGTTTCGAGGAGGATGTATTTTGGGCTTTGTGGGGTTTACCCTTTCTCGGGTTTTCTGGATTTTTAGTGACATTAATTGGCGGGTGACATCAAAAAAAAAAAAAAAAAAAAAAAAAAAAATATATATATATATATATATTTTTTGTTTGATCTCTTCTTCTTCTGTCCGTGGAATTGGCTGTTGGAGACTTGTCTATCTACCATTTCTGGCCTTTTGGTTTCTGGGTGATTTGGGTTTTCAACCATGGAAGCCGAGATTGGGGGAAAGGCCTACCATTATTATGGTCCAGTCGTGTCAGATTTGAAGGCTGTTGGGAAGAGGAGTGTGGAATGGGATTTGAATGATTGGAAGTGGGACGGGGACTTGTTTACCGCTGCACCCCTCAATTCTCTGCCCTCCGATTGTAGGAGCAGGCAGTTCTTCCCTATTGGATCAGAAATTCCCACAAACTCCCTTGTGTCCAACAGTGTATCATCTGGTTCTGATGAAATGTTTGTCGGGAGTGACAAAGGCAAGAGGGAATTGGAGAAAAGGAGGAGGGGTGTTGATGGGGAAGATGAAGAGTTGACTGATGAGGCAGGATCGCTTCATCTGAAGCTGGGTGGCCACGTGTACCCTATCACAGAAGGCGATGCTGATAAGTGGGAGGGCAAGAGTGGGAAGAAAACAAAAGTTGTGGGGCCTTCATCTAATCGTGCCGTCTGCCAAGTGGAGGATTGTCGAGCTGATTTGAGCAATGCTAAGGATTATCACCGGCGACATAAAGTCTGTGATGTGCATTCTAAGGCTACCAGAGCTTTGGTTGGGAATGTTATGCAACGGTTCTGTCAGCAGTGTAGCAGGTTTGTTTCTTGATCGACTCTTTCTGGTGTAATTTTGTTTGTGAACGTGGGACACTCTTATAATTGTGACAACTATGTGTACTATTCCTATAATTGGTTTCTTCCTTTTACGCATTTGCAATGCAAAAGTAATTGGGTTGCGAACCGCATAGTTGTGGTCCCAGTCAACACTTTGATCTGATTTGGATGGGAAATCTTCTGTTTTAAATGGACTATTAAAGTTAGACACTTCCCTTCCCTGCAAAGTAATCATCTTTTTAGTTGGATGCAATCTGATTCTATTTGAGTAGGTTTCATGTTCTTCAAGAGTTTGATGAAGGTAAGCGGAGCTGTCGTAGGCGTTTAGCAGGTCATAACAAACGGAGAAGAAAGACACATCCAGAGAGCGTAGAGAGCGGTACCCCAGCTACAGATGAACGGGGCAGTAATTATCTACTTATCAGTTTGCTAAGGATACTCTCCAATATACACTGTAAGTATTTTGTTTTTTGAAAATCATTTAGTCTCTTATCGCATTCTTCTTAGAAATTCATTTTCTCCTGGATTTTGGTGGGTTTTCAATTTGGTTCTGACTCTAGTTGCATGGATGGTTTTATTTGACCACTTATTGTACATGACGTTTCAATGACTTGGTGCCATTGAGCCATGAATTTTCTGTTTGAGCCGGGATGATCAGTGAGGCGATAGACAAAGCGTGTGGCTTATTCAGCCAATTTTTTTCTGTGCAAGTGACCGTTATTTAAATGAGGGTTCGAAGTTTCAATTTCTTCACCTGAGAAATTTATGAAAATTAGCTGCAGTAATGATGACACTACATCATGGTTGTTCCCTACAATGTGGAATGGCTAATCTTCCTGATCAAAAGGATGACTTTTGAGGTGAAACAGTAACAGAATGCGAAGGATGGCTATTGATAATAGATGCTGTGAGAATCCAGGATGGATTTTGGTTCTCAAATCTGCGTAGAATTTCTATGAACTAGAGTTATGTACTGCAATAAATAATTTTTGTTTACATCCTTCACAACCGTCGTTTGCTGTTTACTTTAGATGGGCTACTGGGTGATGGAATTATTGGTGGAATGCGAATTCTTGTTTGATGCCCAAGTTACTGCAACTTGGTAATTTTGCCTCAAAAGCAGCAAGTACCAAGTTTACTTCAGGACCATGAACAGATGGATGACAATTGAAGTATCGGATAAATTCCTCTAAGGTTCTGTCAGTGTGGTTGAGTAGCACTTTTATGGAGTAGTATGAGATTGTCTATTGGTGCCAATTACTTCCGTAAGGCAGTTTTGAAGCTAGATTTTTCTTGTGTGTACCTGGTAATGAGTGCCCTATAGGTCCATCTCCATGACACGTCACACCTATATTACTCTTTAGTAAGCGTCCACTCTAGATAAACTACCTCAATTTTAACAAAATAGCGCTGCTGTTTTATTTTTTTGGGAACCAAAATCCTAAGATATAAAAAATTTCGTGACACAAGATTGGCTAATGTCATGCCATCTCTTGATGTATTTAAATCAGGTCTTGTTTTAGATGTGCTCTTGGGGATGCTAGTCCACTGCAGTATCTCACGTTGGACTGGGGAAGTTGTTTTTACGGTTAGGATGTGGAGTTTAATCGTGAGCACAGTGAAGGCCTTTATTTGGTCATGAAGCCACAGAGTTGATGCATTGCATTGTAGAGCGAGAAGTAGTGTGTATAAACTATTAATGATGAAGGGGATCAAGGGGTTTTGCTGCACCTTATGCCCCTCAAAACTCAAAAATCTAGATTTTAAGTGAATATGTTATTCAGCTTGCATCAGACCATAAGGATGATTGGAAAAGCACAAGTATACTGAAATCAGCACCTTTTGATGATGTAGAGAATAGATCATAATTGTGTGCCAAACCTGAAAGCAAATGCTAGAACATAGGAGGTGCCTGATAATTTTCTCAAGAGCATTTCGTTTTAGGTTTAGCTGTGAACTGCAGTACAAGTTTGCTGTATTCTAATGGTTCCACCTTTTTGTCATTTGCAGCAAATAATAGCTCAGATCAAACAAAGGATCAGGATTTGCTATCCCATTTACTGAGAAGCCTGGCTGGTCTTGCTGGTATAGTTAATGAGAAAAACTTGACTGGATTATTACCTGGATCTCAAGATTTGCAAAATGCTGGGACATCTGATGGGAATCCTGCAAAGGTATCAAATTTGGTTCTACAAAATGCTGAATTTTTCCCTGTACCGGTGCACTTCTGAGTTCTGACTGTTTCAATTTGCAGGACACTTCTAGGAATATGCTGCAATATTCAACCATGCCTGCTTCTGAATCAGCACAGAAAAGAATTTTGGGAGATGATGATAATGGGATTGTACGAATTTCATCTCCAGCTCAATCCACTCTACTTTTACCTCCAAAAGAAGGCATCTTGACCAAAGCAAGTTCCTTGGGTACTACCGTTGGGAAGACAAGAATGAATAACATTGACCTGAATAATGCTTATGATGATTCTCAAGATTGTATAGAAAATCTACAAAGTTCTGATTGCCCTACGCATATTGGAAAAGCTTCTTCTGGCTGCCCTTTATGGGTGTATCAAGCCCCATACAAGTCTAGCCCACCCCAGCCAAGTGGGAACTCAGGCTCTACATCTACGCAGTCACCATCCAGTTCCAGTGGAGAGGCCCAGGTATGAGTGATACTTTTGATTAGCCTTCCTTTGCTCGTTGTTTAGTATTTTAACAGTATTCATGCAAAAAATATAACTCCTTCACTCTAGCATGTACTATCCCTTACATGCACATGGATTTTCACATCCTGTTATAACACTCTTCATCTAGTTAAGAAGCTATTTCTTTTGTACTATAAAAGAAATCATCTGGCAAATGCTGGAGAAGTATCTGAAGTTTAGGAATTGGCTTTGATGTTGATTCCATGTTTCTCTGGCTTCTGTTCAGCTCATTTAGTTTCATATTTTCAAAAACAAAATTTTGTTCTTTCAATACCAAAAATTGATAATAATATAACCTACAGAACCAACGGTAACAGTTGGTTGGGTAATGCCACCTCCATCTGGATTTCAGCTTTTTAAAGGCAGCAGGTCTTGTAGTCCTTTAAAGGGAGAGCAAAACTTGGACAGTATATGATTCTCTTTAGTTTATGTGATCCGTCTGTGACACGTTTCCAAAACAAAAGTGAATTATTCTTGACAACAGAATTTTGCTATTTTCCAGAGCCGCACAGATCGAATAGTTTTTAAACTCTTTGGGAAAGACCCTAGTGATTTTCCTCTTGCCCTTAGGAAACAGGTATGTGGATGTTCGATATCCATGATACTTGACAGCATTTTCTTGTTTTGTCCATCTAAAGTTGATGTTGTGTTGTAAAATGGCTTAGCAGATTCTTGATTGGTTATCACACAGTCCTAGTGACATTGAAAGCTACATCAGACCTGGTTGTGTCATACTAACAATTTACATACGCATGGATAAATCCACATGGGAAGAGGTAAGCTTTTGGTACTCATCACTAAAAGTATATTGCTCTTATTGCTACTATAGAAGAAGTTATCGCTACTATAGAAGAAGTTATCGCTAATTCTGTTGGTATTAACAGAGCTCTGTTTGTTCTTTGTGCTTGACTATATCATATTATGATCAAACTTTGACTTCAGCTTGAATAAAGCTCATAAAGAGGGAATGAGCTTGACATCAGACTGTTGTGTGAACCAGATTGGGCTTTTCTTTTTTGAGCTTGATCTGGCTGCCATGCTTTCAGCTCTGTAGAATCTTCTGTGCTGATCTAAGTTACTGCTACTATGCAGCTGTGTTATGATCTCACCTCCAGTTTGAGGAGGCTTCTTGATGCATCTACAGATTCTTTCTGGAAAAGCGGATGGATATATGCTCGAGTGAGGCATCGTGTGGCATTTGTATATGATGGTTTGTTCTCATTTTATCTTGTAGTGTTCGCATCTCTCTTCCAGTTATTATTATACTTAGAGCAGTTACGGAAAACACTTGCATTTTCTAAAGGAAGATTGGATATCTTGATGTGTCCTGCTGCAGGCTGCATTGTTTTGGACACACCATTACCGCATAAGAGCCAAAAAAGTTGCAGGATATTAAATATCAAGCCAATTGCAGTTTGCGCCTCTGGTGAAGTTAAATTTTCAGTTAGAGGAATCAACTTATCTCAACCCACCACTAGGTATTCTCCTCAGACATTCATAAGATAGTGATCTGTAAGTGTGCTTCAAATCTTAAATCTTTGAATTTGTCTCAAGTTGTTGATGCGTGTTATCTGTACCTTTTCAGGTTACTATGTGCACTAGAGGGAAAATATTTAGCCCAGGAACGTTGTGCTGATGTAATAGGCGGAGCTGATCTATACATTGAGCATGCTGAGATCCAGACACTTAACTTCACTTGCACTGTACCAGATGTTACTGGCAGGGGATTTATAGAGGTATTCATTATAGGTTCTTATGGTCTGCAAGCTCCTAAAAATCCTGCTTAGGAAATAGAAGGTGTGCTGATAATTTATAAGCATGAAATATATGAGCAAACAAACTTATAAAATGAGATATATGAGCCAAAAGGATCTATTTTCAATTACATGTGCTCTCTCTCTCTCTCAGAGAGCAAAGTGGGCCTGGCCCTGAAGTCTTCTGTGACAATGTTTTGATTACCTGCTTAAGACTTGATTTTTGTCCTCCAGGTGCTCACAGATATTTGCACTATCAATGGTCAAGGTTGGATATGAATTCATTATAGAGTACATAGTTGTTGAAGTTGGTGTCAGTAGTCATATTGTTGCTCAGGTGTTACATAATCAATGTTTTATATACAATGGGGGTTTGTTTTTTCCTGATTGAGTGCCTTTTTATTAGGTTGAGGATCATGGTCTAAGCAGCAGCTTCTTTCCATTTATAGTTGCTGAGAACGATGTTTGTTCTGAAATATCTACCCTGGAGAGCGTCATTGAGGCTGCTGAAATTTCTAATGGTTTACACGGAGACAACCAAAATTTAGAAGCCAGGAACCAAGCTCTGGACTTCATACATGAAATTGGTTGGCTTCTCCATAGAAGTCAGTTGAAGTTTAGATTGGGTCAACAAGATCCCAACTTGGATACATTTCCCTTCCAGCGATTCAGATGGCTTATAGAGTTCTCAGTCGAACATGACTGGTGTGCGGTGGTCAAGATGCTTTTGAACGTTCTGTTCAACAAACTCATGGGTGAAGAAAAACGCTCTTCAATTGAAGATGCACTGCTGGACATTGGGTTGCTCCATAGAGCTGTTCGGCGAAATTGTAGGTCCATGGTTGAAGTCCTCCTAAGATATCATCCAGATGCAGATCTGAATAAATTAAGTGCAATCCGCTATGTATTTAGACCTGACGTCAAAGGCCCTGGGGGCTTGACTCCTCTGCACATAGCAGCCGGACGCGATGGAGCTGAGCATGTGTTGGATGCATTAACTGATGATCCTGGACTGGTACGGCCCTTCCTAATATGCATATTGTTATTAGTGGAACATTACTTTTGGAAATGGAAAAATACTGCCCATGTCCCGCTCCAAATTGGAAGAAAAAACCAGAAAAAGGAATAAAAACAATCAATGTAACCCTATAATCTATTCGATAGCAATTTTTTTATTTATTTTTTATTTTTTATTTTAGAGGGGAGTTGGGGGGTGTTTACTGCCTTGGTGTGGCTTGCATTGTCTGTTCTTCTTTTCCTGTGTTCTAGGTACTTAATAATTGATTTTCACTCTTGATGAGCAATACACCTGTGCGTGTGTGCCTGTATGCCCCGGCAGCACTTTGCTTCCATCACGGCTCTTGCGGGATCTTTTGCTTCTGCATTTGTGTGGCCAGAAATGGAGGGATCCAGGAGGGCATATTGCTCTTTCATAATTTTTGAAATTTAGACCAGTTATTTTTTTACTATTTATTTTTGGGGTCAATTTTTCAATGAGGTTTTTCCTGAGATAGAAAGCTGCATGTACTCAGAGCAGGTGCTTGTTTGGATGACTGTTCTGCTTTGGTTGTAGCTATCTTAGCGCTGTGTCTGATGACTG
The DNA here is from genome assembly GCF_003713205.1 of Coffea eugenioides. NCBI lineage: Eukaryota > Viridiplantae > Streptophyta > Magnoliopsida > Gentianales > Rubiaceae > Coffea > Coffea eugenioides. The sequence continues at coordinate 174,567 of NC_040037.1, forward strand.
CTTTGTTCAGGTGGGAGTTGAAGCATGGAGAAGTGCCCGTGACAGCACAGGATTGACACCAAATGATTATGCATGCTTGCGAGGTCACTACTCATACATCCATCTGGTCCAAAAGAAAATCAATAAAAAATGGGGCAGCCAGCATGTGGTGCTTGAGATTCCTGATGGTCATGTACAGAGCAGCATGAACCAGAAAACGGCAGATGAAAATAAGTCAAGGAAGGTTTCCAGCCTCAGTACTGAGATGAGTGTAGTGAAACCAAGTCACGTACACTGCAGGCAGTGTGAGCAGAAATTGGCTTATGGAAGGAACAGAACATCGCTAGCAATTTACAGGCCGGCCATGCTTTCGATGGTTGCAATTGCGGCTGTCTGTGTTTGCGTGGCTTTGTTGTTTAAGAGCTCTCCGGAAGTGGATTATGTTTATGGTCCCTTCAGGTGGGAATATTTGGAGTATGGATCAAGCTGAGGTGGGAATTTGTGGCATTGTTGTTGGAGTGGGGCTTGTAAAATAAAAAGCTTCCCTTGAAAAAAAGATGTTGCCCATGTTTGTATTGATCTCATATAAGTACTAAATATTACTATATAGGTAGGAGCTACAATGCTGTAGCTATGTATATTTATTCATGCTTTGTGATTATTTCGGATCATAAAGAAAGATCAGTCATCTCTGAAGCTGATGTATTAACGCAACATAGGCTGTAATAATTCTTGGTGGCAGATGATCCATATGGATGAGGGGGTGTAGAAGGATTTTTTTTTTTTTTTGCAAGGATTCGAAGATATTATCTGTTGTTATCCTAACCTGGAGATATTGGAATGTTAATTAGTGGCCATATTTTGATCGGTGACGTTTAATGAATGCAAGCTCACATGAAACTACCAGCATTTGTTCTAAATCTCTTCCATTCTTAGTCGTCGTTGATTTTTGGACAAACAAGAGCGATTGAGCAGAGGCCCGAGGATCATCATCATCATCATCATTTCAATTCACGCAGAATTTGCGTTGGCACTTGGAGAGAAGGTCATTGCACGAGCACGACCGCCCAATCCCCAATCTACAACATTATTCTGGTAGTATGCGCTAGGCACTTGGGCAGCAGCAAATTCAGAGGCCGCCGCCAAAAGATAGAGAGTGAGGGAGGCGGCTTTAGAAGGAAGGTGGTCCGTCGGCCGGCAAATGACGACGACATCCCCATTTTCCTTGTCCTTCTCGTCCTCCCTCCGTCCCTCACCTCTCCCTCATCCCCGCAGAGCCACCCTGATTAACTCAGCCTCAACCCATTCCATCTCAGAGCTTGTAATGATTCGTTGCGCCGCCCCCGCCCTGGCATCCACTACCCGGGCCGCCGCCGCAGCTCCCTTGACGTCGCCCCCCCAAAAAAGGCACTGGAAACAAGGCGAGTACCCAGGTCTCATTCAAGACTTCTCAATTTCCCAAAAAAACAAGAAGACCCACCCCATAAAAAATATTAAGAAGAAACTGGATAAGAAGAACAATGCCAAGGCCTGGGCCAACACTGTCACTGAAGCTCTCTCCGATTGCATTGACAAAAAGCAGTGGCTCCCAGCCCTCCATGTATGATTCTTCAAGCTTCTTTCTGTTTTCTGTGTGTTATGTTTCCCTCTCCTCGAATTTTTTTGGAGGCGCGAATTTTACATTGGACTTTGGTGCTTCCATCAATCAAGGAAAAAGAAAAGAAAAAGAAAAAGATGATCTTTGTATCGCTATTGCCAACAGACATTAGAATTTTTTGTTCTTTTTAAACTTTTCGCTTAATTTAAGCAAATAGATTTGGCTAATCGTGCGAATGTTCTGGGGAAAGTATTTTCTGGTGTGCTGAAAAAAAACTCGTCATCTTGTCTGCTTTGTGGCATTAAGAAAGTGGTCCTTTTAAAAAATTTCAGGTATTTGAGATGCTGAAAGAACAGCCCTTTTATCAACCAAGAGAAGGGACTTACATGAAGCTCCTCGTTCTGCTTGGGAAATGCGGTCAACCACAACAAGCCCGTCAGCTTTTTGACACGATGCTTGAAGAGGGATTGCAACCCACTTCAGAACTTTACACGGCCTTGCTTTCTGCTTATTGTAGAAGCAACATGATTGATGAAGCATTTTCAGTTCTTGATCGAATGGTAGTCCTTCCTCTCTGTCAACCAGATGTTTATACTTACAGCATCCTGATTAAGGCTTGTATGGATGATTCTCGTTTTGAGATGGTCGAGTCACTTTATCAACAAATGGCTGAAAGATTAATTACTCCTAATACGGTCACTCAAAATATAGTTTTGAGTGGTTATGGGAAGGCGGGAAAATATGAACAAATGGAGAAAGTGCTCTCAGGAATGCTCAAGAGCACGTCGTGTAGGCCTGATGTATGGACAATGAATATTATATTGAGTTTGTTTGGGAACAAGGGTCAGATTGAGATGATGGAGAGATGGTATGAGAGGTTTCGTGATTTTGGCATTGAGCCCGAAACCCGAACTTTTAATATCCTTATTGGTGCTTATGGGAAGAAGAAGCTGTATGATAAGATGTCATCTGTTATGGAATACATGCGCAAGCTTTCATTTCCGTGGACAACATCAACCTACAACAATGTCATCGAGGCGTTTGCAGATGCTGGTGACGCCAAGCACATGGAGTGCACATTTGATCAGATGCGTACCGAGGGTATGAAGGCAGACACTAAGACATTCTGCTGTTTGATTAAAGGTTATGCTAATGCGGGTGCTTTTCATAAGGTCATCAGCTGTGTTCAGTTGGCTGGGAAGTTGGAAATACCTGAGAATACATCCTTCTACAACGCTGTCATTTATGCTTGTGCAAAGGCTGAGGATTTAATGGAGATGGATAGAGTTTTCAAGAGAATGAAAGAAAAGGAATGCCAACCAGATTCTCTGACATTCTCACTTATGGTTGATGCTTACAGGAAGGAAGGTATGAATGACAAAGTCTACGATTTGGAGCAAGAAAAACAGATGATCAAGGCTAGTGCAGTGGGAGCCGGCCAAGATATTGAATCACAAACCCTTGTTGATCCGTGGTTCAGAGTCTGAAATTGTGATTACTTTCTATAGATGTCCATGCTAATAGTTCAAGACCAGCAAAGCAGCAGTTTTTGACTGGTTCTGGGTGGAACTACTGATGAAAATTTTTATTGCCGAGCTAGACTTCTGGGCAGATAATCCAACAGCAACTCTGCCTTTGCACTTAAGTCGAGTGCTACTACGTGGAGAACATGGATGATCAACTACTTCAGCACCTCTGTTGCACATAGCTGTCGTTTTATACTTCTGCATTGTACTTTTTTAACCCAAAATGCAGCACGCAAGGCCGTCGATTGCAAAGTCTCTGTTATATGTATTGTGGAAAAAAGAGTGCCATCTGAAATTTAAACGGTCACTGTTAGTGTAATATCAGGCTTTTCATCTCCCCATTCCTTTTCTTTCCTTTTTATATATATAGTTTGGTTGGTACAATTATAATCTTTTATATACTGGAGTTCCTTTTCTTTTAATGTATACACAGTTTTGTTAGTAAAATTACTAATCTTTTATAAACTGGAGTAGAATAAGACGTGCACAGAATAAGAGCAAGCAAATAAATCAATCAATAAGGGGATGAGATAAAGGAGGTTGGAAAGTGAATCATCTGAGGGAATCTCAATGGCTTATTGGCTTTTGGGAGTAGGCGTCTGAAATGAGACATATCACATCCTATTTCTCAGGATGGGTGAAGCTGTGTCCTGTGCCCTTGGTTTATCATTTCCACTGGTGAAGTAAAAGCCTTCTTCCTATCTGTGCTTGTAATTAATTCTATTTGGAGTGAAAGCTCTCTTGAATTTGCGACAACAGTTAGGAGTGAGTAATGAGTGATTGAACAATAATTAGCTCATAAATTTTGCAGACTATCTGTATCTGGACGAGACTGGCAGAGAGTCCAGTTCCATGCAGAAAGATCCTCAGGCTTGAAGAGGAATATTAGCATGAAGTGAGAGTCCTACTATTCTTCTTGTTCGTCTGTCTTTTTCTTGCGCATGGGAGATTACACGACGCATCATGGATTTACATGATTTCTCATAAAAATAGATAAACTGAGGGTGAAAGAATTTAATCCTAATAGGCTAAAAAGAGCAGCATCAATAAAGAAAGGACGGATGCAAACCATGATAGAATACCAATGAATGGAAAAATATTACTTCCAGACCCCAAACATGAGATTTGGGGTAAGACTTGCAAATGCACCTTAGACCACTTTATAGAACAAATACCAGGGATTATTAAAAAAAAAAAAACAAAAAGAGTTACTGGTAGAACAAATGTACAGATAAGAAAAACAAAAAAAAAAAAAGAAGCAAAAATATAGATAGATAAAGAGCAGGCCCAACTTCATCCCGTGGCAGCATTAATCTGGATTAGGCTAGACCCTTCTCCCATTTGAGAGGCTTAACCACCTCCCATGTGAAGTCGGGGTCATCTCGGCCAAAATGTCCGTAAGCAGCAGTCTTCAAGAACCTGTTATTCCCACCTCTCTTAAGATCCAAATTAATGGCAATCATACCAGGCCTGAAATCAAAGTTATCCTTCACGATCTTGAGAATTTCTTTGTCGGGGATCCTTCCTGTGCCATAAGTGTCCACAAAGACAGACAAGGGCTCAGGGACACCAATGGCGTATGAAACCTGCACAATGCACCTCCTCGCAAGTCCATTGCCAACAATGCTCTTGGCAGCTTGCCTGACAATGTAGGCACCACTCCGGTCCACCTTGGTTGGGTCCTTTCCGGAAAAGGCACCACCACCGTGAGCACCCCATCCACCGTAAGTATCAATAATGATCTTGCGGCCGGTAAGACCAGCGTCGCCATGAGGACCACCAATGACAAAGCGGCCAGATGGATTGAGGTGGAAAACTGTTTTCTCATCGAGGTACTTCTTGGGAATCACAGGCTTAATGACATGCTCCTTCAGATCAGCAGCAATCTCATCGTTGGTGACGGTCTCGTCATGCTGAGTGGAAATCAAGACAGTGTGAACTCGGACAGGAACCATGGCACCATTCTCATTGTAGTACTCAACAGTCACTTGGGTTTTACCATCTGGTCTGAGCCAGGGGCAAGTACCATTCTTGCGAACCTCTGTGAGGCGGGCACCAAGCTTGGTTGCAAGAACATGGCTGAGAGGCATCAATTCAGGGGTCTCATCGGTGGCATAGCCAAACATGTGTCCCTGGTCACCAGCGCCTATTTCCTCGGGGCACTTGGTGAGATGACCGTGGACACCCTGAGCGATGTCAGGGCTCTGCTGTTCAATGTTGACAAGGACCTTGCAGTTGTCAGCATCCAAGCCTACATCATCAGAAACGAAACCAATGGCACGGCAGGTGTCGCGGACAATTTTCTCATAGTCGACCTGGGCCTTGGTGGTGATCTCACCGAAGACCATGACCATGTTGGTCTTGGTGCAGGTTTCGCAAGCAACCTTGCTCTCGGGGTCTTGAGCCAGACAGGCGTCAAGCACTGCATCCGAGATCTGGTCACAGAGCTTGTCGGGGTGCCCCTCATTGACAGACTCAGAAGTGAACAAGAAGGTCTCCATTTTCTTCTTTCAAGCTGCAAACACTCGATAAATGACAAAAAATAAACAAAAAATAAATTAATTGAGGCGGAAGTGGAACACAAACAAAGTGGGAGCAGAACAGAATGAAAACAGGGGAAAAGCCAAGAGGCACGGTTAGTAAAAGGATCCACCACTAAGAGATTATGTTGCAGCGGGAAGACCCGATGTAATTTTACACAGGAAAAGCAGAATCAAGGGGCTAACTTTCCTACGCCTGGTATCGAATGGATCGAAGGAAATGCACGGATTGATGTGGAGAGTAATAGTAATTAATCAACAACAACGGGTTACTGGAAAACTATCAATAGATGATATTAAGTTGGGATACTATCAATTAGATGATATTATGTTGGCAAGATACGGGGAGGTTGCAATACAGGGTAAGGAGAGAACAGAAGATCCGCTGGGATTCCACAGCAGAAAACGGTGTATTGTTCAATGAAAAACGTAGCAACATGCATAAGTCTAGGAAACGAAAAAAAGAAAAGGTGACAACTTTTTTACTACTGTAATGAAGAAATCCATACACGGACGTGTTCTTAACATAAACTTGAAAAAAGAATGAAAGAAAGAGATACAACTACTGCACCAGTATTACTACTACCGAAGCGACAAAGAAAGAAAGAGCTTGAAGAATACCTTGGAATAGCAGAGTGTCGTCAGATTTGGGTGCGTATGAAGGAGGAGGAGCAATTGTGGAGGGGAGCACGAAACAAAAGGAGGGGTTCTTCCTAATATATAGGGGCGGGGGGTTTGGGTAGTTGGCCGCCTTCCTGTTCTGGGCTTCCTTTGAAAATGGGAACAACTACGGATTGTAAAATGTAAACTTCGTAATAACCTCGTAATATGAGGCCGCATTCATTCTACTACAGTGTTTCTTTTTTGCATTTTTTTAATTTTCGTAACAAAACAAGAATCTTCCTTAGATAGACAGTATTGTCTGTAGGTAAGGAGGTCAAGTACAGTAAAGTAGGTGGAGATCCAGAGTGGTCCCTCACTCCTCTTGTCCCTCGCTCTACTACACCTACATATCTACGACTATGGTGTCAGAATGTCTATGGCGAAAGTCAACGCGAAGCCGTCCGATGTAACCCACACCCCAGTCCCATGGTCACGGACCCTGTATTTTTATTTTTATTTTTTTATATTTTGGATCGGTAAACAGAAATTTCAATGTTTGGTAAAAGTAAAACCTTGCTTTTTTTTTTTTTTTTTTGTCATTAGTCCTTTTTAAATGGTAAGTAGGTTGGTTCATGGTTGGTATACTAAGTTTTGGCAAAATCGCAAATTGAGGGTAAAGTAATTTTCTTGATCGCTACTTTGTACTGGTAGTAGTAGTTGAAGGTAGATTAGATAGGAGAATGGGGGGATTGGACGAGGACGAGGACTGCTACCACCGCCGCCACGAAGCATCATCCGTGGGTAGTTGTAGTATCGCCATCCCGCCGCTTCAAACCCTCGATGATGGCAGCCGAAGCAATGGAGTAGAAATCATCTCCTTCTCCGATGTGGTGGACGATGCCACCCTCCACTTTCACATCATCCGTCTTCACCAGCAGGCAGGGTTTCTTTCTTTCTTTATATTTTTTCCTAACTTCCATCGCCCAGACCAATCTTGTCCCCCCATCGTCGTCTGCTGCCTTAATTCTTTGAAATACTCTCTAACTCACTAGTGCACGCTTAATTCTTTGATTCACTTGTTTGTTCACCATTATTACCATGAATCTCCAGTTTTACTTAACTGTTTCCCTGTGTGCAGATATACGCCTGGATCGGTTGCAACTCTGCAAAATTTGGACATTTATATGCTGCTGCTCCTACACGTCCCGTAAAAAAAGCTCTTTTCTTTCATTACTTTCTCCTTTTTTTTTTTCCCTCATCTTTTTGTTTGCATTTTCCCGATTTCTGTTATATTTTACCTCATTGCTAGGGCCATGGTAATGCTAAGACCTGCCCCTTGTGCTCTTAGACCTGTGCATAATCTAATCTTCACTTTCAAGGTTTTTATTTGGATCACTTTGAAGACGTTGGCTTTGCTGTTCTTAATTTGATGTCTACAGAGCAATGCTGTTAGTGTTACTTCTTTAATTGGAGGATCTTCTGACAACGCTGGAGCTGGTATTGCCCGTCGAATAGGTAATTCTGTCTACATATTTACCCCATACCTGGACGTGATTATCCGAATTGTTTCGTCTTCACCCCCTTTCTCACACACGGTTTTCTTTTTCTAGTTCTCAAGACTGGTCTTAACGTTGTATTGGCTTGTAATCTTCCAAAGAATAGTCCCTTGCTTGAGGTTAGCTCTCTGACATCATGTATGCGTTGGTGGTTTTATTCAATCTTTAACAGTGCACGGTCTTGTTTGCTTTACCAAGTTGTATGTGCTTTCCTCATGGCAACATTTAGTAGTTATTAGGAATTTGTGGTCTCTCAAAGCCTTTTTCCACTCGGAGCTTCATGATGTAGCTTTTGTTATATCCCTCCTACTCTCTAAAAGGTTACACGAGGCTCCCAACGCCAATCTACACTGTTGGATTTCCTCTCTCTCTCTCTTTTTCTTATTGGTTCTCCCCCCCCCCCTGCTGGTATTTAGGCTGCTGCTGAGAGAAGGTTGGTGCAAAAGCTTGTCAGCCTGGGTTACGCGACACCTAAATCTGGAGTATCATCCTCAACACAAGAAGGCTAACATTGGCATCCTCTGGGCAAGTTTTCTCCAGAAGAGAGTTTTCGAGAAACAACATTTAAGAGGTCTTGACCTGAATGTGTGCTGACGAAGCTTCTATTCTGCATTCGTCACATTCATTTCTTATCATACATACGAGCGACATACATAACAAAGTCTATACAATCATTTGCATATGGCATGAAACTCACTCATTCCCTCTACTCTCACAATATTGTGTGCATTGCCTGCAGCTTATTTTATCTTATATGATCTTAGTTTCCCGATAGGGTGTTCTAGAAGTTATTATCTTCCTAAAGTGCATCAGCCATCCCATGCACAGTCACTTCTGCTTCTATGGTGCACCTGTCATACCTCAGAAGACCATTGTTTGACTGGTTGAAGTAACTCAGTGAAACAAATCTTGGCCAACCGGAAACGGGGTTTGATGCACTGAACCAATGCTTAGCTGCAAAGAAGGTAGGATCTTATTCAGTTATTAAACATTTAATTCAAGGGAAAAGACTTGTAGGACTGGCGTAATCTCCAGCCAGTGTTAAAGGAGAGAAAAACCTATTTTGTAGTGTGAGTTTGAGGAGGAGTACGTACCTTTACCAAGGTAATGTTTTCCTTGTATTTGGTCTAGTATACGCAGTGCAAACTCTACATATATTTGATTACCAGGGGAGAGGCTCGTAGGATCATCTAAAGCTAGGTATAAAGATATATGACTTCCTGTGCCACTGCCTTTTCCCTTCGGATACAGCTGTATCTTCCTGCAATAAAATGCAAAGGATTCATAAGGTGATTTTTTTTTTTTTTTTTTTTTTGGTGAGCGTGAAATCTTGTTTCCCGTGTCTTACCATTTTTGTTCCCCTGCGTTAAATGAATTGGATGCTTCTAAATTAGATGAATCATATAAAATAGAGAAACTATCAATCTTCCAGGTACTTTTGTGGCTTACAGCGTCCTTGATCATCAATAGACTCTCCCCTTTAGCTCCAGCATAAGTTTCCTTGCACACGTATATTTCTACCCCTAAAATGCACGTGTCATTGACAAGATATCCATTGGAAGGATCATTAAATGTTTTCAGATGCACGAGTCTGTCAAATCCCCATTCAAGCTTCATCTTGTGAAAACGTCTTGCTTTTCCTGCGGCATCCAGGTGAAGGACATTATTGTATCAGTGATTTGATTGATGCACTCAATCCATGGAATCGCTACGTATTAGTAGAATTTTTTTTTTTGGGCATATAAGAAAGTTGAAGTCAAACAAAACAGGGGAGGGAATGGTGGTATCTCTAAACTGTTGTGTAGGATTAGGTAGCATACCTTGGAGAGTTAGGTAGTTATCCCTGTTCTGATCAAGCAAGAACATTCTAAAAACTGCATGAACTTCCAACCCAGGATGAAGGAACTTTTCTCGTGCCATCACCACGTACACGGACATGTAATCAGCTACCCCTTTGGTTTTATTTCCATTTGGGTAAATGGCCAACTTCCTGAAATCACAGGACGATGGATATGAATGAGTTTTGAGAGAATTGATCATGCACTACTCCATATCATTCGCAGTTTTTTTTTTTATTTTTTAGCAACAGAGAAGTGAGGAGGAGCACCATGTGTAGCCTCCAGTTTCAAAATCAGCGGAGGTGTATTTCTCGACGTCATTCTTTGCAAGCAGAGAGAATGACCGGAGTTTCACGATGTAATGAGTTGGTGGTGTATCTGAAACTGAGCTTGCAACAAAATTAAAATTCAATTGACAAATTAAAAAGGTAGCGGGATTATCCGCTGCAACAAATATGACTAGAGAAGAGAGAGACGGAAACACTAACCATCCCGGTCGCAAGTGGTAAGATCTGCCATTAGTTTCCTGTTTCTTTCCTTCGGGATTCTTGGTTTTTAATAGAAAGAATAACGCAACGCGGAGAAGAATTTCTTCCGGCGGGGGATATCCATTTCTTCCTCATTTGCTTGTTGCTTTGAACACAATTCTTCCATTTTCACACACGAGACGAGCATCTTAATGCCGGGAACGCAACGTTATGTTATCAGATTGTTGCAAGATTCTTAATGCATTGTTATATGTTATCACACACGAGACTAGTAAGTAGCCGAAGTAGATGTTGCAAAACTCCAAATATCTGAAACTCGTTACAACACGATTTCCAATGTCCAGATTCCTTAATATTATAGCTTCCACCAAAAATAAAAGTATATATTCGCTTCAACAAGGACGACAGACGCGTTCCCGACAACCATCTTCATACTCAAGCCTAGGCGCAGATCTTCAAATAGCCATCTTCTGTTCCAACAAGAAAGAGCCGTGAGAAAGGAAGTATGCTTATACTTGACAATACAGACATGTTCCTTGATTCTCTGTCCGCCGTATATAGATATTGCGGCGTCACTAGGCGCTCTCCATCCTGCCACGTTAGGAGAATGACCAATGAATGATGACACTTCAGAACCCAGCACTGTGGACGATATTAGGGAAAGACGAAACAACAAAAATTTCCTTTTAATTTTTCTTGGTTTGTTTGGCTTCAAGAAAAGAAACTTAGCATCAAATAGAATAGAATTAAAGGACCAGATCATATCCGCTAAAGACCTATCCATACAACGATCTATGATGCCGCTTGCCACTGGAGTTCTTCATGATTAGTATTTTAATTAACCTTCCCAGCAGGTGCATAACCAATCCCACCATTAACGTTAGGAAATGATATGTTTGCCATCCGACTTTGGGTCTTATGGACAGCAAACATTATGGTTAAGTCATCAAGTCATTCTTTAAGCAGAACATATCTGACCCATCCCGTATACCACAAACTCACACGCAAAATTTTGAAGATTTTCTGTAGGAGGACAAGACGTGTAGGGGGCAATGTAATGATAAGTTTCGCATAAATACCTCATCTGCAGATCCAGTTAAAGAAGAAAGACCAATCTTGTTTCTGGATATCGAAATCACATCCTGGCCCCATAATGAGAAACCCGATACCCCATCTGTGTGACCTTTAAAACTAATGGGTTCTGATGTCCAACTCCTGTACATTTTCATATGACAAGACGTGGATCACCGAAGGCAAACCAAGAGATAGATTAGATAATTAAAAAGCTAGTAAAAAGAGGCTCCAATTTACTGTCTTATAAAATATTACTTGCTTCCGTGCAAAAAAGAAATGCTACAATGTAAAGAGTTTGGGAAGTAGGAAATGCATTCCAAAGTTTATTTACCTTCTCAAATCCCAAATTCGCAAGGTTCTGTCCAAAGAACTTGAAACAAGCAAATGGTCATTTGGCGCAGCTAGCTGCAGAAATTGAATACACAAAATGAAATTTTGTCTTTGCACAGTGATGAACCTTTCTCCTAATCCTAACATACCTTTGTCACATACCCCTCATGAGCTTGCCATGATGCAATAATTTTTCCACTCCTTGAATCAAACAACACGCAATGACCAGAACTTAGACCAGCTGCAATCCAGGATGGAAAAGCATCGGGTCCTTCAGCTCGAGGTTTGGCACAAGCACACGAGCATATGGACGAGACCAAAGAAGGAAAGCTGGATTCACTGTTATTGCTCCTCCATAGATAAAGTTTCTGACCACGGTTTATATCAATAAACCTGCGCCTCATAATTAGAAACTGAATTTGTAACAGAGGAAAATATTATCCGTACCCTATTTAAGCAAAAATAAATAAATTTGTTTCTTTGAAAATAACAACAGTTATTACCTAAGAGATCCATTTCCAGCACCTACAATTAGCATATCAGTGGACTGCGAGTAATGCATACAAGTATAGAAGCTGCCGTCAAATGCATTATTCAGTATTCCAGTTGAGGATGCATTGTAGTGTAGTACATTGGCTTCATCTGTGTCAATCTTTGAAGAAGTGCTTGAAGGACTTGCAGGATGCGCAGAATGTGTAGAAAATTCAGAAAATACAGAAATTAGCTTCCCCGTTTGACCATTCCAAACATGTACTGTCCCATCACAGGATGCTACCCTCCCCAACGAAGTCAAAACACAAATGTCATTCACAGCCTAGCAATGAAGAGGTATCAAAATAAATCAGTAATTTCCGCTTAATCTTATCACAAATCACAGATTCAGTATGAGTGATGGCAGAGGTCAATATTTTATAAGATTAACCTATGTCAAAGGCAGACAAGGCAACAAGTTTCATCAGTTTTATGACCAAACTTTTTCATTGCACGGATGAATCTAGAATCCCCTTTAATAGACAATGGTACCAAAGAAGGTCAAGATAAGAGAGGAAAAGAGCACTTCTATTATAATACATTTCTTTGCTCTCACAATAATAAAACTAATAAATGGAGTTAATCCACAGGGACCACTGAAGCATACCTCCTCGTGGCCATAATAGCCAGATACACAATCAAATCTTGCCAACTCCCACTTCTGAACAGTCCCCTTGAATCCTGGACCTACCCCAGCAGTGAAAACTGTACATTCATCTTGACAAACAGCCAGCGATCTCAAAGCTCCATGATGTGCTCGGACAGAGTGTATAACAGATGCTCTAATTTTCCATGGAATTTCATCCTTTGGACCACCTGAACGGCCGATAAAGTCAAGCCCTTCCCACCCAGATGCTGAACTAGGAAACCAATACCAAGGGTTATGCTCCTCAACATGTGAACTTGCTATGTGTCTTGCATCTGAAGTCTGATAATGTTCTGATGAATGTTTTGTTGATATCAAATGTTTAGCACCTCTCTTTCGCTGTGATTGAGGTATTGACCACCCAACTCCATTGAGCAACATTTTAGCAGGTACATGGTCAGGGGTTGTTCTCTTGCTGAAAGATGATCTTCTGGCATTTGTAGTTTCTAGACTACTTTGAGATGACTCCCCTGTATATTCCCACTGAGTGCAATAGTTTCAGAATATTAAGGCACAGAATCTACGGAGAGATTAATGGAATTACAAAATTTTACAAGAGGCAGGTTTTGACATTATTAATAATGCTCTACTTTCTAGACCCAGACTATCTTATGTTTAGATTGTTGAGATGCTGGAAATTACTTGGTCCAGAATAAAGAAAGAGTTTTTGCGAATAGTAAGATGTATACTGCACAACATTACAGTGTTGTTAGGCTCTTCAGTAAACAAGTAGCTTCAAACCATCGAAAACACAGGTTAGAGATCTACATCAATAAGCATCAGAAAGACAGAAAAGCCAGCAACTGGGAATTGCATGGCAACTAATCATCCACTACTGACCTTATCGGGATCAGTATGTTCCATCATTACTAAGTAACAGCAGACAAAATTTACTTTGCTAACCTATTTCCTTGAACCTTAGCCCCCCAAAAGAAAAAGGGGAAAGGGGCTTTGAATGTAGTAGGGATAATAATTTGAACTTGAAGTTTCTGATAGCTAGTATGTCTAGTATAAGAGTGCGCTTCATGTTATTCAAGCCTTTAATTGTAGTAGGGATACAATATTATCTTTCTACAATAAAAGAAGATTACATTGTCAAGCATGAATGGATGTACCTTCCAATTGTAGTGGCGCAGGAGAAACTGCTCAAGAAGCAACCATGTTGTACAACACTGGCGTAGCTTCTCTATGCCAAGAATCGATGCAAATGATGGGTACAAAAGAAACCTACAAAACAAGATGATAGCATATTGTTTAGATTAAAAGAAGATTTACTGAAAATATTAGCAACTGAAAAGAAGAAAGGAACCCACACAAGGTCCATACGATTTCCAATACACTCCTGTTCATCAATTGTAATTCTGGGTCCCCTTATGGTCCCTCCCGATATGCCAGAGATACTGGGATTTTCCCGAGAGAAAGCAAGCTCATCAAACAACTCTTTGAGTTTTGGCAGGACATGCAGCTCTGTAAACTCCAGTCCAATCTGCTCACATGCTGCAACAAGTTTACTAGCAGCGACCTGACATTACATGAAAACACAAAATCACAAGGGAAAAAATTTTAGCAGTTAAAAGATTGTACATGTGTACAATAAAGGCTTCATTGTGGGACCTTAAGTGGTTGTGTTTATTCCAGTTGTATATCTTTAACTTGCAACTATTATGAAGTATGCTCTACAGTAAGATTTAGTAGAGCCTCTTTTTTTTTTTTTAAATTCTCCAATTACAAGGGAAGTTACTGGATGCAAACTAAAATATTCCATGAACTTAGAATCAATAAACCCACTCCATCTCCTTCAAAAAATAAATCATCTGAAAAGACAGAGATTGTGACTTAACACAAGATATCATTTAGGGAAGAAAGACCTTGCATTACAGTGAAAAGAAGAATGAGGAAGACATAGAAGGCCAGTGGCTATCTCACATAAAACAAGGCATCACAAAAGAACTTTGGACAAAGAGGGAAAAGAATCTTAGACATAAATTACTTGAAGTACTGGAATTCCGACGTTAGTCTGCATTAGAATCTTAATATATGGGCAACTTCCATCCTGCATACATGTTACAACACACAAGTTATCAAATGGAAAGGAGTCAAAGCACAAGAAAGCAAACAGCACTGGAAGATCATACTTCAATTAGCTCCTTAACTACCATCTCCCTCGATAAGTTTGCAACAAGGCCATCTAATATCATCAGACAGTTTATCAGGGCTGAAGTGCTCGAACTGTGAATTAGTTCAGGCTTACTGGCTGATGAATAACTGAGGCAAGAGCGAACAAGATTCCTTATTAAGGGCAGTATCTGTTTGATGATAAAATTTTCTCCAAAAAGACATCCTGAAAATCAAGAAAGCACAAAATTAGCTTAGACAGGGAATTACATTCCTTGAAACTCCATCAGCCTTTAACTTGGCAAACAGAGATTACCAATTCTGACCACAGCATCAATTCCATCATCTGATAGCCCTTTGCCCAAACAATGGATCAGAGGTATAATTGTCTGGAAACAACTTGAAGGTAAGTTTGTTTCAATTCTGGACTAAATGACATTTCTAAGACTAGGAAAAGTACAAAGTCTTTCAATTAAATCATTCTTGAATTTTGGTTTTTTTTTTTTAAGGAAAAAAAAACTGAGAGAGAGGATCTACAAAGAATGAAATGTTGACCTGATGAACTGTAATTGGAACACCAAGCTCCTCACAAGAGCCAACCAGGAGCACAGAGGCAGCAGCAGCTGAACTCTTGTTAGGAGCAACAAACAAGTTTGATAATACCAATGGATGTATGGCCTCCAGATATGCTTGTTTACCAATTTGGTTCCATATGTCCAGCACAAATGAGCCTTGAAGAAAAGAGACCTTCAAATGTGAATACGTGGTAGCCTGGAGTGTGAACAGGCATTAGGCACCAAATGTATGTGAAGAAGGAAGAAAATAAACAATTGCATAAAAAGGGGAAATTGAAATGTCATCAATGAAAGCCACAAGTCAATATAAAATTCAATACTAGCCTGTAAGATCTTCTGAATAATAGGCAAAACAAGTTTCTTTATAGCCTCTGGATTTAAGCACTTCAAAAACTCATTGAGTAGGATGTAAGCGAATTCAGCTTCAGTATCTGACAAGGTGGTCTTTACAAGCGGTAAGCAGTAGGAAGCACACATTTCAGCTGCAAATGATCCCATAGCTTTTAATGCTCCTTGTTTTGCAAAAGTTGCGGCATAACGAAGGCGTGACTCGTCTTTTGCTAGAAGTTGAAGTGAAGCAAGAAACAAGTATGATGACCTGACTGTGGCTGGGAAGAATGGAGAATCCAAAAGACATTTCACTGAAGGTCTCCTAATTATTGTAACAAAAACAAATTTTAGATAATTTCGAATATAGGAGGTAATATTTCAGATAATTTCGAACATAGGAGGCCTGAGTGCTCAAAATTGTCCAATTCCAGCTTTTTGCCCAAAAAAATTGGTCTGTAAATTACTTCAATTTTTAACTGGAATAAAACTGCAGTCCTTCAGGTAAAATTCTCTCTTCCTACTCTCCCCCCCCCCCCCCCCAACCCCCAAAAAACAAAAACAAAGTTTGTTTGCTACTTTATACGTAAGATGTACCTTTTACATGCATACATAAGTAAATGTTCATTTTTGTAACTGAGTATTACATTTTACAAATTAGTAGGAACAGTTCCTTAAGATTGAAGGTATTTAACTCCTGTAGGTACCAATAAGCTGTTTGTTTAGCTTGATCAAAGCATGCAATTGTTATTGTTGACAATACTTTCATGAAAAACATGAAAACCTCAAAAACTCGAAAATATATAATAGTTCCCTCTTTTCTTCATGCATGTTGTGAAAAATTGGTGAAAAGGGAATTGGATTTTCTACCTCTTCCAGTCCTTCTCAATGCATGACTTGACTACTAACTGTATCTGAGGAGGGAGCTCTTGCACCAATCTAGGTAATATGCCACTCTCCAAGTGTGTCACCATTGTGGTAGGATCAAAAAGGGGCCTGTTTAAGTAAATTTCTGCTAAGATGCAGCCAACTCCAAAGATATCACTTGCAATATCTTGAGAGTAAATATCTGAATAAGAAAACCTCTGTGCCCAAAGCAACAGTTCTTGATAACTAACAGTGTCATCATCCACTTCAATGTTTTCAATGAGAAAGTTAATATCAGCAACTGATCTCAACCCATATTTGGTACAGCTGGCAAGTTTTGACTTAACTGAATTCTCACTCTGATGCTCTTTCTTCGAGGAGTTATCCTTCAAATGGTCATCCGAATGGAAGTTGTAAATTGGACTTAAATGCTGCGCATGCTCACAGAATGTGGCTGTTTCTTCCAATTCACCCAAGGAGATGGTTTCAACAGATTGCTCGCCTGCAGTGTCACTCACTGGGTAATGATTCCCAGACGACTCTTTGTTCCTCTTAAAAGTGGACTTGGTCAATAACCGACAAGCAGGGTGTGGTTTATAGAAAAGTTGACGACGTCCTGCTGACCTTAATACTGTTGGCGATGCTGGGGGAAGCATGACATTTTTGGCATCAAGCGCTGCCTGACCTGACATTTTATAACCAAAGGTGATGTCAATCCAATGATGAATAGAGGATGAAACAAGATTGCTTTCCAAGGCATCCCTATGCAGCTTAATAAACTCTTCAGGAGTACTAGCCCATGATGGTACTGTCAAATCAGACATGCCAGCATGTAGAGAATAAAATATCCGTGGATCACAATAGAATTCTGGGATGCATTCATCAGGGGTCCATTGGTAGAGTCTCTGCATTGTAGAAGGATATTCATTTGGTTCATAAACTGAACGAACAGCCATTTTCAAAACATTCAGAGGTAATCGTCTTGCCTTGTAACTGCAGACAGCAAGTTCAGAAAGGCATTCATCTGATACATGATGTGGGATTTCAGATGTTGAATATGTAAAGTCCAACTGTTCATCACCTTTTGCCAGCCGCCATTTGCTCTTGCTTAAGTCTCGCCATCCAGCTCCATCATTTTCATCAGGTTTTACACTAAAATCAATAACCCATGGCACAACTGTGTGGAATGCATGATCACCCCACCTTCTCCCAGCTATCTTATTTAAGACCAGAAGATACTCAAAATTACTCAAGTCCCCATTGTACCAACGGTAGAAACTAGAACACAAGTCCACAGGTTGAGAAAGTTTTAAATCTGCGAAGAGTCCTCCAGAAGAGCAGGCCTTATTTGAGCAACTTCTACTTAAAGGACAGAATATGTCTACATTTGAGTTTGAAGCAGAGCTTAGTACTAATTTATCACCAACTGGCAGCCAACACCAGCATGTATCAGTCAACATTATACTCGACGGGCACACATTACCATAGGCAATTCCTAAACCATGCATGTAAGACAATCCAGAAAGTATTTGGTATATTAGAAATCTAGCATGCCAATCGCACTTTAAAGCACCAGGACTGTAATGAAGAATGTTTTCCAAGGTATAGGGAGTTTTAGGAAGAACAAAATTGATTTGACTGGATGTTTTCAGCATTCCCAAGATTGGAGCTATATTTGGATGCCTTATGCAGCCAGGAAAGTTAATATCATCGAATCCTGGCACCCCAAGTAAATTAAGAAAGTTAATGGCTTCTTGCCCAGTGGCTTTTCCCTCTATCAAGAGAATAAGAGAGTGTAAGACATGATCTTCCACAGATCCAGACAAGAAGTCTGAAGCAATCTCTTCAAACAAAGCATAGGAACAAACACCAACCCGAGCAATGGGAGCCAAGGAAGTGATGGTCCTAGTGCAAGAATACCAACCAGAAAAGTTGCAGGTCGAACTCCGACACCCTAATCCATGTAGGTGTGTACTTGTTCCAGCATTTGACAAATGCCGACATTCGGTCGATTGAATTTCTAGTGTAATAGTTTTATCAGTAGGAATTCCAGGTTTGAACTCTGGCTGAAGTTCATGAACAACTCCAGAAACAGAATCTTCAGCGATGCTATCTTTAAGATAATCCAGACAGCACTCGTCACTGCAGAGAGATACAAAGTCTGCTGACGGCCTTATCGTTATAAAATTTTAAAGAGGGCAAGTGTTAAACCATTTCTTCAACATCTAAGGTTCAAATTATCTCATATGTGAACCAGGATATATTTGCTATCATTAAGTTATGACGCCAAAGCATCATCCTTTTTTTTTTTCTATTTTCAAATTATTTTCCTTTGGCACTTATTCCCCAAGAAAAAACAATTAAAGTTAAGGAAAAAATTGGCAAGAAAGGCATTATAAGCACGGAATTGGCAAGAAATGAGATGGCAAGGCAAGTTGTAAAATACAAGCACATTTAGAGAGGACGAAGATTGATGTGGAATTAGTGGAGTAGCAATGACGGTAAAAATTAGGAGGCATGAAATAGTAGACAAATTACATGTATTGGGTGAAGCAATGATGCTGGCGTGATCGTCTCTTATAGTAGTTGATTATAAATTCAGGAGGTGATGCAGAGGCCGACGCAGCCTCTCCTTCTCCATTCCAACCGGATAGCTGCTGGATTCGGGATTTATTGAGTAGTAGTAGTAATTGAATACAAGCAAGCAATAGAAGAAGAAGCATAAGGAAGCCAAACTAGCCCAGTAAGTGTATGATTGAAAAACAGTCAAAAAAAGAAAGGAAAAAAGAACCTGAACGACGGCGGAGGAGGCAAAAGGCAAGGGAGAATAATGGGGGGACAGCCCATAAACAAAGTTGAGCTTTTGATTGTAGTCGGCTTTGATTCGTCGTTCAAGGCACTCCATGCACCATCTTTCTTCTTCTTCTTCTTCTTCGCCTTCCTTATTGTCCATCATCCCTCTCTGCTTCTGCCGCTGCCCTTAGCTGATTCAACTGATTCCGGCAGAGCAAACCCAAAAAAGGAATCTTTTTTTTTCAAGTTATTGTTTTGATACTACTACTAGTAGCCAGTAGGTAAGAATTGGGTTGCTTCGCTAAATCGCATCCATCATCATCTCCGTCTGTCTTTGATGCACTACTCATTGCCACTAGCCATGTCCTTTGCTTTTTTTTCTTTCTGTTTTACTATTAAAACAAACAGAGAGTATACCATAACATCTTTTTTTTTTATTTTAAGTTTACCCGAAAAAAGATGCCGCGTATAGACAGATACCACATCTCTTCTCAGCCCAAGAAATCGTGAAAGGAAGAAACAAATGGTTGGAATTGGCAGCCACGATTTTTTTTTTTTTGGGTTATCTCCTCTGTTTCTCTCAATTTCGAATTTTGATTGGAGTTTTTTTTTTTTTAATACAACTGATTATTTGGGCACTAAAAAAAACTAAAAATGGTAGCACCACAAAACAGTCGCACGTCCTAAATTTAGGAAATGGAGCGGGTACAGTATAACAAACATAACTGTAGTTGCAATATATTACCAGTGCCACTTGATAAACTGAAGAAGAAAGAAAACCCAGGAAATGAGAACGAAGAAGCCGATGACGAAGATGATGGGGAATGCAACTTGTGGGACGAAGATGCCGACCAACAGCCACCCTACAACTACAACTGCTGCTTACGGAGAGAGCTGGTACTGGGACAAGCGTTACGCTTCTTCTAGCTCTGGATCAGGATCAGAATCAGAAGCCTCCTTTGATTGGTACCAGAAATACCCATCTCTAGCCCCGCTCCTCCACCTCTACATTCCCCGCCACCACCGCGTTCTCGTCGTTGGCTGTGGCAACTCTGGTTGGTAACCCCCCCCTCCCCCCCCCCATTCCCCCAATAACAACCCAACCCATCATCAATTCTACTCTTTAACTTCTTACTTGTCTCCGCTGTTTCATTATTACACAATCCTTTATCCATCCAAGACATAAACAAGCGTATACATATTGTTTTTGGTTGATCTAAAGGGATGTCTTTTAAGTTTTAACCCGACGAGCCCACAAAAGAAAAGGAAAAAAATATTTATGTATTTAAAAAACACACACACACACACCCACACACATGGGTTGATTTTGATCAGTTTGTGAATCACGTCATTTCTTCTTCTTTTTAAAAGCTACATCAAACCAATCTTGATAAAGATGATGCCGTTATTGCCCAATTAGTTATTACTAAAAGTACCTTGTCAGTTTTCTTTAAAAAGGAAATTTTGATATTTGCAGCATTTAGCGAAGGCATGGTTAATGACGGCTATGCTCAAGTTTTCAACATTGATATATCATCAGTTGTGATTGCGGCAATGCAAAGGAAGTACTCCTCTTGTTCTCAACTGAAATGTAAGTTTTCAGTACTTGTGTTACTTGACCAAAAATTAGATAGTGTTTGGCTTTGAAGTTTCTGTTACTCTGTTTTTCTCTACAACCCAAAAGATAAATTAAAGCTAAAAGCTTTCCAAATTAAGAAAAAGTGCACCATATGCCACAAGCCCCAGAACAAGCTCATGCATGGACTGAGAAGCGTAGAAGAAACAGGATATTGCGCTGTGATCAACAGCAGGTGTTTGGTGACTTGTCCTTTGATACTTCATGGTTTAGTTTTTTTTTTAATATTACCAGCCGTTTCCATGGCTTCTAACCAGATATGAAGATGGATGTGAGAGATATGAACGCCTTCGAAGCAGGTTCCTTTGATGCAGTTGTTGATAAAGGTGCACCTTTGTTATTCCTAGGATTGTATATTTTGTTATAACATTTTAAAGCCTGTACTTATGTTATTCGATATGGACTTCCAGGAACTTTGGACTCTATCTTGGTGAGTGCTTTCTGAAGCAATACGAATCTGTAACAGAGATGATTACTCATGTCAAATAAATGTCTGCAGTGCGGGAACAATTCACAAGAAAATGCTGCTAAGATGCTCCAGGAGGTTGGCAGGTAAGGTGATTGATCATAAATATTCTGCATCATCGTACATTTTGGCGTTTCATGTTTTCTTTTCCATCTTGAACTGTTCTTACATTTAAGCAGTTGATAACAAACTATATAGGGTCCTGAAGGATAGAGGCATATACCTCCTGGTAACTATAACTTTTTTCTACTTTATGCTGTACTGCTTTATCTTGACTACTATTTTAAGTCTTGCAGTACAGTAAATTTAAAAGTATCTAATCTTTTCTCTGCACACTTAATGGAATTTCGTTATATTTCAGATTACATATGGAGCACCAAATTATCGACTACACTTATTGAGAAATTCATGCTCATGGACAATCAAACTACACGTGATAGGTTGTCCACTTTCCTTTTTATATGTTCTTTTGACATGATACAATTGTTAAAAAGCATTCAGCTTCCTATGCAGCATTTTGAAGTAACAACATCCTGGTTTTGCTGCTTAGTTGTTAATCTGAAGTCAATAATGACTGTAGTTATTAGTTATTACCTCAACAAATTAATCAGCACGTACGAAATCTGAAATAATCATAGTATATGGGTAAGCATTACTATGGGTTTGTGATTTTGAATCACTTCTCCATCGCGCCCTCTGTTTCCTGCTGTGTAAAAAAGAAAATGAAAATGACAAAAACGAAAGAGAAAAAGTGGACAATATGTCATAGAACATACTACATAGATTCTGTACAGCTGTATTCTGAGCAGTGTGATTTGGAACAAATATACTTTAGTTTTTATGGGGAAGAAGAGTACACCTGGCAGTGTACTAGGAAATGTTTTTCTTATGAAGTTTGAAATGGCAATTAACCAATTAAGAAAATGAGATCGATGAGGTTTTATATGGTTGATTTACCTTTTTTGTTGTATCTTTCTTTTTCTTTCAGAGCAGGGCAAGTGTTCCATTATCATATGTTTGACATATAATCTGAAAGCTTCATTTGGTTAATTTCTATCAATTCGCTCCTCCATCCCAATAAACGTCTTTGTTGCTGCCAGCAGGTAAACTTCTGTCAGAAGAAACCTCACAATGTCAGGCATGGGATCTAACCTTTCCTGTTCCACTGGATGATGATGGAATCTCTACTGAAGCAGTCTTGGGAAAGAACCCCGATGTCCACTACATATACGTCTGTATTAAGGTCTGTTTAAGATGTTAGTCTCTAGTGTTCTGCTTCTGACTTATGTTTTCCACTGATAGATTCCAAACTGAGTTCTAATGAAAATGTCACGAGTGTTTCACTACGAAGGCCAAAAAGAAAGAGATTACCCAGTAAAGCTGGGTATTCATCATATAGTTCCTCTTCCAAGAACTCATTCTAGCCTTTTCTCCAAGCTACCTTACATCTTAAATTTCTGTTTCAGGACAAGAAGCATGAATCCACCATTTGAGGGCAGGGCACTGTACTCTATTGATTAAATGATTGCTAGTTATGAGTTTAATAGATTCAAATGGCAAGTGTGATTGTGTGACTGTCGAGTTTGTACAATAGGCATAGCCCTTGCTTACATATAATTTCTATGGATTACCTGCATTGTATTTCTGTCAAGACAAAGGTCACCTTGTGGTTCAAAAGTGATCTTGAATGTCTTCGAATTAGTGATGGTACAACTGTTATATCTTGTAGATTTCTTCTTTCTTTTGAAGGTCATCTTCTTTCCCCCAATTATGCTAGCATTTTCATGGTCAACTGTACGCGAATGATTATGCCAAATAGCTAATTGATGTGTAAAGCTTAGTTTTTGATTGTTTTTGTCACATTCTTTGGTTTTGGTTTTTGTTTTTGTTTGTTTGATGGAGTGAAGAGTTGTCTTTCTACTTGGAAAGTACGACAATAATTGACTACTATTCTTACTAGGCGTTTGGTTCGCACCTCGGAATCAAATTCGAATTTGAAATTATTCATCCTGGATTTGGAATGAGTGATCAATCATTCTAATACAAATTCGGATTTGAAATTATTCATCCTGGATTTGGAATGAATGATCAATCATTCCAATACGTCAGTTTGGTACAGTACCTAGAATGTGTATTGTTATTATATCTGATATTTGGCTTGCTCGGTCATTCAAAATGGGATACAACAAATTTTCAATTTTATCCCAAGTCTGTTATTTAGTTAAAAACCAAAATCTTAGGTGTGGGCATGCCATACGGTATAAAGTCTTCTGTGATGCATAATGGATCTGAATTGAAGCATAAGATGTGGACACGTCTAAAAAAAAGAAGTCTGTACACCATCCTTAATTTCCTCAACCCAACCATCATCCCCTTCTACCACCACTGCCCAGCGCCCCTTCATCTTTCATCTCTAGTATCACCCCCTCTTTCTTCTTCACCGGCACCATTCGCCTCCCCTCTTCCTCCTCTTCTTCCCTTTCTGGGGAGGCGAGAAAAAGGGGGAGAGGGACAAGGGGAGCAAAAAAATGAGGGAGAGAAAGAACGGGAAGAGAAGGAGAGAAAAGGGTGGTGTTGGGGAGGAAGGAGTAGGGAGGAGAGGGTGACAGGCGGTGGTGATGGGGAAGAGGGTGGGTAAAAAAGGTCAGGCGTGTTTTTGTTAAATTTAAATAGGAGTCAAATTTGGGTTTTGTCCAAAACCCTACAATTACTTGGAGGGGGAGAATAGAAGGAAGAGAAAGGAGGTGGGAAACAGAGGAGAGGGAGAAGGGGAGCAAAAAGAGAAGGAGAGAGAAGGGTGGTGTTGGGGGAGGAAGGAGTAACAGACGGTTGTGGTGGGGAAGAGGGTGTTTTTGTTAAATTTAAATAGGAATCAACTTTGAGTTTTGTCCAAAACCCTGCAATTACTTGGGTTTTGGGGAATCCGTCCAATATGAGATTCATTTCAAATCCTAATTCCAAAATCCTCTTGCCAAACACCATTTTGGATTAGATCGAAGAATGCAATATATTATTATCATCAATGCACCTAAGAACCAATAGGCATAAGCAAACGAAATTCAAGCAATGATTATGAACGATGTCATTAATATCTCAAATACTATGAAAAACTTCATTTGACTCCAAAAGAAAAAGATAATCTTTCTCTAAACTTTACATTTTTTTTAATTTCATTTTTTTTTTTGTCCTAACAAGGGGGAGATGGAATTTAAAAAACGAAGTTGTTTCCAAACCTCTAATTTTGTACATTCTCCACGCATAACAGAAAATAAATTCTATGCATGATTTGGTATCTTTGTTTCCAAAACAGTGAAGCAGCACAATTGCACACGGGTAATCAGATGGAGCCTAGTTTCTCCACAGAAGTTTGATGTTTCAAAACTCTGACGTTTTAACACGGGATGCAACCCAAGGCTTCTCTAATCGTCCATTCTTTTTCCTTTCCTCCAGCAACTCCAGGCTATTCAATAGTTAACAGAATGTGCAGCACACGGCAAATATCAAACACCATGACGACCTCTTCTACCTGTTAAAACAGATTTACATTTATGGATACCTGGGTTTAATCATCTGACGGTGAGCAGGTCAATTGTTGACCCGTCATAGAAATTTTTCTTAGCACTCAGCTTCTTGCTAAGGCTGTTATCCTTTTAGCCTTGCAAAGCTACTCGTTTGTTTGCTGCTTTTGCACAACAATATTCTGTCTACCAATCAGTTTCTTCACCATATCATCTAGCTCAGCAACCCTCCTCTGTAAGTTTGTTTTGTCTGCCTGGAAAAAAGGTAACAACGAAGATGAGACTAAATTTGACTGTATATTAATGCATAGACTCAAAAAATATAAGATGTTGTTAACATATACTTTTAACATCTCATTTTGTGCAGTCAGCAACTGATCTCGTTCCCGTACTTGTTCTAGGATCATATGTGTGGCAAGGACGTCCGCTTCTCTTCTATTTACTTCCAAAACGCATCTGACAAATCATGATCTCCACATTAGTTGAGATGAGATTATATTGCCTGGAAAATATCATGATATTTCCATTTGAAAATATCATGCTTAGGTGACTGTTATGATTTGACACGTCAGGGCATAGAACTCCTGAACTCGAGAGACTGAGTGTTACTTGAGGAAAACCCAAGGCAATGGTTGCACTTCTGTGATAAACGCTAAAATCCAAGATGAAAATATCGTGGAGCGCATTGAAAAGAGCATTAAAAGCAAACAAATGTGTATTGCAACGTATTCTATCTGTACCCTGTAGGAGCTTCATTCCTGGAGTTTATCACACACTTCCTACTTGGCTAATGCTGGTTAAGCAAGAACAGTCAATGGCAGATCTTGGGGTGAAGTCAACTATATTTTACTTAACATGCACAACTGCATTCATAAATATTACAGCCATGACTCTCTGTCTCTGAGGAAGTAAAGTATAAGCTAAGCGAACTAAACCTCTCAAAACTACCGTCACAAATAGTGAATTACCCAAGGAAAAGACTGAGTATTGCAAGCAAAGCAAATCAAATGAGAAAACTGACAAAACTGAAGAGAACAGATGAGGGGTTTATTGTAAACATTGTCTGACCTTTCTCTTTCCTCGACTAAGTCATTGATTCGCCTCCTCAGCTCCAGAACCTCTTTCTCCTACATGAATTTATTTCAGTAAAGGAGAACAAAAAAACTATTTCAGTTTCACACAAGATACCTTCTTGCCATTTTTCCAAATCGAGAAAGTGTTAAGCCTGAAAAAGAAAAGTTAGAAGTTTCTGAAAAATTCCATCTTATATACCATCACAATATATTGCTTTGCTTGGTGCTGAGCCTCCTCAACTAACTTTTGAAGCCGATTCTGAGATACCAAGTCCTGGAATGTGAAATAAAATAAATCATACAAACTGCAGAAAAGAATTTAACATACATGTGGATAGTGCTGGACAAATACCGCATAGTTTGTTATGTCTAATTTGACACCAAGCAGATCCCGAATGACATCATGAGTCATGCTTTCCACTGAAGCCAGTCTAGTGTTCAGCAAACATACCTGGCATAAGAAGGATTAATCATATGGGGGATACCAATAACAAGAAATACACATTATTAACAAAGCAAGCTTCAAATAGACATGCATGCAAAGAAAATACATTAAAACTCGAGATGTTTTAGATACGCCCAAGTAAAAGGCAGAAAGAATCACTGGGAGAATTAACAAAGCATTTGACTCAAAAAAACTAGGAGGGATGCATTGTATTTTAATAACTGTATTTCCAGTACCAAGCCAATACACACACACACATATGTATGTATGTATACACACACACACACACACTTATCTCTAAGAAGGACAAGTATGTGCACTAAACTGATTCTACCTCTTTCTGCCTACTAGCCACTAATGCCTCGAGTTCTTCTATACGAAACTTGGCAATTGACAATTCCTGATCTTTCTCCATATTCATCTGCTGCACCAAACTTGCAATGCATCTGAATGGTGAGCTTGAGCCCCTTGATCTCACTGAAGTTTTCTCTGTTTTATCCAGCGTTGGTGCTCCACATATTACATCGGATGAATCTGTTCTGACTTCATGAATCATTGCCTCCAAGCTTTTGTACTGGTCAAGGATGAGATCAGGTGAAGAGCTATAAATGGAATGAAAAACTGATAAATGGAGTGTAAAAAAATAAAAGAAAAGGAGAAAAAGAACATGTTTATGCAAGAACTGGAAGTTGAAGATTAGAAAACCAAACATATACTTCCATCTTGCTAAGCAACAGGCTAAGGTTTGATTTTGCATGTCTTGTACAATATTTGGCAATTCTGAAGAAGCCCTAGCAGTTGGGAGTCCAGCTTTATTTTCATTTAGATTATGTTCTATCGTCGCTAAGTTTGCAGTTGCACCAGCTTGCAGAGCTTAATATGAGCGTCCAGGCTCTTGATCAACTAAAAGTTTACAAGTTTAGCTCTGTTGCATGCTAAATTGAACATTCATTTTTTTCCACTAAGCACATTCAATTAAATGCCTTCCCTCACCATTATTCAGGAAATGGTTAGTCAGCTTGTGGACTAGTAGAAGAAAAGTTAACCCTGCTATTTTCTTGCTTTACCTTCTGTTGATACTGCGATGCCTGGGCTTCAGCATGCACAACAACTTCAGAGATGTATTCTCTATATTGCTTGATCTACAAAACAGACTACCCGCTTGAAACCAACAGAGAAAATAAAGAAGTAGAAATTTCTCATCAAGCAGTGAAATGCACCAGCAGATCATGACTCACCTCCTTAGCTAGTTTATCCTTTTCTTCTTCAAGAATTCTTATTTGAATCAGAGCCTCGTGAAGTTCCACACTTCCCCTGTGCATTTTTGGTTGTAGAATCATTTCAATCAAATCAGTCAGAGCAAACTCAAAAACCAGGACAAATATACAAAAGCGAAGTAAAGGGACTTATAGATCTCAAGAATTGATTTTCTGACAGCTCTCTACTTGAGTCCAAATCTTCAGTTATGCTTTCAACCATCAACAATCTTTCTCTCAGACCATGGAGTTCCACTTCCAAAGAATCTCTTACTTGGCGATATCTTTCTACCTCTTCTTCCATTTCAGAAACCTAGAAGCCAAACACCAGAAATGATTGTATGTATAATTGTCCCAGGAATTAGTTTGTCACGAAGGCAATTCTAAACAACAAAGATTAGAAGAGTGGGAGCAAATTGGCTTCATTGTCAAGATGTTAAGTAGCAAAGTCACATCTCAATCATAAAAGAGATTAACAACAGCAGACCCTCCTTTGATTAATTTACAATGAGTAAAGTTCAAGCTTTTGTGATTAAGTGCTAAAGTTGGAACACCAGTGAGATTGGTGCTCAGTAGTGGAAAGGCTACTAGAATGGAAAACAAATCATTTTCTAGGTAAAAGGCTACTAGAATCCAGTTCAACCAGACCACAGAGCAGCAGGAGCCTCATGCAAGGGTTATACTCTTTATCCTACAATTTAGTAAGTAGACATAATCATGGATTAAGTTACCTTCTTTTCCAGTACATTGATGGTGCTGTCAAGTTCCTCCACTGAGTGTTCTAAAATCTTTACTTCCTCTTCCTTCTGCTCAGCATACACTTTACTAGCTTCTGATTCCTGAAAATGAAACATTGGTTCAGAATATATGGCATTATTAGCACCCTCATATCTCAAAATCGTTAGCAAATAGTGAATGAGGATACCTGGCACGCTTCTAAGGCAATAGCCTCCTTTTCATCAGCTACTGCATATGCAATATCGAGCTTGTCCTGTAGAGATTGAAGTTGATCAAGAAGTTGATTTCTTTCTGTAGTCACCCTTTTCATATCATCCTTGATGTCTTTTATTGAAGAGGCCATTTTTTCCTCTGCTGAAGAAGCCATGCGGAGGATTTCATCTTCTAAGTCTTTCACACTTTCTCTTTGTTCTTCCAGTTGTTGCTCTGTTTCTGACTTCTTTAGATAAACATCCTTTAAGAGCATTCTCAACTCAGCATTTTCTTCCGACAAGATATCTAATGTGCCTCTCACCTCCTCTAAATCAGAATGTGAGACACACAAAGCATTTTCAGCCTCCATTAAACGGCCTTCAAGTGTTTTATGCTTTATAAGCATGTTATCAAGCTGACTTGTTTTCATCTTTAGCTCATTCCTAACTTGGTTCAAAGCTGCATGTAACTTTTCAATTTCATCCTTGGCCTCCTTTGTACTGCTAGCAGATTCTTGCAACAAGCTTAAATCAAAAAGTAAACCTTTCAATAAAACTTCTTTTCGTTCCACTTCTCTCTTCAGCTCCAAATGTTCATTTATCAGGTCATCCTCTCCTGCTTCTGATCTATTGACAAATTCATATTGACACCCTTCCTCTTCACCTTGTGCTAGTTTAACCTCGCTTTCACTCCTATAACTCGCACTCTCTTTTCCTGAGTTCTGCATAACAGTAAGTCCTTCTTCACGAGTTGAAGCAAGGAAATCTGAATTTTTGTTTAGCCTTCTGATTTCATCATAAATCTTCCCCAAATAGCGCTCATTGAACACAAAAGAGATAATGCCATTTTCCCTGACCTCAGCTGAAATCTCCTCCAACAATGATCTCAAACTGGAAATGTTGTTGAGTGTCTCCTTTACCATCAAAATGGTATCACAATATGATGTCTTACACAGATCTTCAACATCCTTTTGAAAGGAACCTTCTATCAGAAACATTAAACTTGCAATTTCTGTCAGGATGAAATGAATTTGGTGTTGCAGCATTTCATTTTCACTCTCTTTAAAATGAATAGAGGATTTCAGTAGATTGATCTCTTCAAACAAGTTTGCTTTCTGTATCATCAACTCATTTCCAACCTGTTTCCAAGCAGAAGTCAACTGTTTTGCATCATCATTTGATTTCAATAAAGCATTTAACATATAATCAGCCTCCTTCACAGTTGCTTGAGCTTCCTCAAATTTGCTAAAGAAGCTGTCTGCCTGATTAATTTTGTAATAAGAATTAAACTGCATATAGGAAAATGTAAATGTAAAAATGTTAATTCTATCAACATGCTGAAGATCTCGTGAATCTACCTGATGATGGTTTACTTCTAAAACAAAATTAATCAAAAGTTGTTTTCAGATTTCAGTTACCTCTCTTGTAAGACTGCAGCTAGCATCAGCCATCTGTGTTATCTCCTCATGACTTTGTATCATAGCACCTGCATTTGGCATGATCACTTGTTCATTTTCATCCCTAACAAAGTGGTGCTCTTTGTTTGTGATGAATAAATGTGAATTGGTGAAGCAGACACCTGAGGTAGAGCCATCCCATGTGTCTTCTACACTGAAAATTGCAGTCAACTGATCATTTATTTTTGACAAAGCATCATATGCTGCTCTGAATTCCTTTCTCAAGCAAAAAGAAGTTAGTCGATCACAATCCAGTGTTTGGGCTAGCCTTGAGTGTCCTGATTCTTGATATTTAGAAGAAACAACAAAACTTTCTTCAGGCTCTAGGTCAAATGTTTGTTCAGTTTTCTTTTCGAGGTATTGACCATAACGATTCACAGCAATTTGCTTTGATGTAAGACCACTGTCGGCTGATGAATTAGAACTTGAAAAATCCGTGGTCCATCCATTAACTTCTGCTGGCGACTGACATGAATATGCAATTCCAGAAAGGTATGCATTCATTGAATTCAGTCTTTTATTTACTTCAGCAAGTTCACCTAAAATCTGATGCAACATATTATGCCCATTCTCATGCTCAAGAAACCTAAGGGTATGAACTAATGGACTTCCAGATGTATGAATATCAACACTTCCATAATTTACATTTAGTTTCACAAAGTTCCTCCTCATATCATGGATATCGTTCACAAGATCCTGAATTAATTCCTTGTATAGAGAAAATGTTTCATGGATGTCAGACTGAAGGGACATAAAATGATTTTCTGCATCTACACGAGATATGCTAATTGCACTCTCAGCCTCGAGCAATCCATAGTATGCCAACTCAATATCAGCATTCACCTCTGCTGTCACTGAAGTATGTGCATCAGCTGATGGCATGTTCTTCTCAACATTGTCCCAGAGAACCACCATTGGCTGATGGAAATTCGTTTTCATCTCTAAGAAATTATAATCGGCATATCTTTTAACCTCAGTTATTGGACCCTCATGGTATATCAGGTTGGATTCTAAATGCTTTATCTGCTGAGCTTCAGACAACACCATTGTTGCACCTCTCAAGGAATTCAATTTCTGATCCATCTCCAAGACTGTCGTTTGTGCATCTTCCAAACTCCTTTTTAGAAGAAACATACTTTCTTCCTTCTCAACACACAATTTAGCAGCTCTCTCCACATGTTCACTGACCCAAACATTATCACAGGGAAATAAACTACCAATACTCTCTATCTGTGAAGAAGCATCTCCAATTGACTTCGAGCCATCTAAAAGAAAGTTGGTTAGCTCCAAAGTTGCCCTTTCCCATTCAGAACACAATACCTCCATTTCACCGTCCTTTGCTGCTATACAATTTCTTAGACTTCCATTTTCTTCCTCCAAGGACTTTATTCTCCCTTGGAGTTCTGACTGCAGTGTAGCAATCTCTTCCTGCAAGTGGAGGATTGTTCTGGTTGTTTCAATCTCTACATCTTCCTGGATTGATTCAGCTTGGGATTGCTGAGATAAGCCCGTGGCATGATCCTTTAGATATTGGCTATTCAGCAACTGAGCATGCTGAAGATCCTTAGACAACTTGACCAACTTAGCTTGCAAGACCAATGTGCAGGAGTCATTTTCACCCTCTGTAACAAAATTTAAGTCTTCGTCTAGTACAAAACCACTCTGCATATTACAGTGCTCAGGTTCAGGCCTATGCTTGCCCTCCCCATTTTGCTGGTTTTGCAACGTTTCCATCAATTTATCATTTTCATTGCGCAAAAATTCTAGCTCTTCGATCAAGCAGAGTTGCTTTGATTCCATAGCTTCGATCACCGATCTTGCATCCTTCAGCTCTTTTTGAATCTCATTGCACTGCAAAACCAGTGCTCTCTCCATGTGTTGCCCATCCTCACACAATGAAGCACATTCCTCTTGTAGGATGCAAGATGCCAATTCATCTACAGAACAACTTCTGGGAAGCATCTCTCTGGCCTGCAAACAACTCTGTAATCAACAGCAAAATTCAACGAAATTGGGAACCAATTTCTACTATCAAATACAATGACCGACTGGCTATGTCTTAATGTACAATTTATAGAACAGAAAGTCAAGCTCATTGAACTACCACTAAGAACAAAAAAGAAAACATGTGCATATATCTTACTGAATCAGAAGTAGGTAGGTTACAGTCGATAAATTTCCCAAGTTCCCTCTGCAATTCATCAACTTCCCTACAATCACAGCTCATGTATTTTAGTGATACAAAATGCAACAACTTAAGATCTCTAATATGTTGTATGCTTAACTGATTAAACTTGGACATTAGGTGAACTCTAGGAAACCAGAGAGTTGTAAATAAGTCAAAAAAGCTTGCAACTTATGCCAAAAGAATAGCCAAGGCACAACAAAAACTGTATCCATTCTCAGATGCTGTGGTAGGTTGTCCCAGAAAAGTTATGCCCCTTTCATGCTTCTGCCTTTATGCCGTTTTATTGGATCAATAGAGTTTCATTGGAGTATGAAGAAAGGTACATTGGTTGACTCTCATGTAAAGAAAAGGAAAACAGCAATTCTTCTGTTTGTTTGATTGGAAACTTTCCATACAAAGTAGCTCTCCCAAAATGCACTAGTAATTAAAACTATGCTGTATAACTCCACAACTTAGGCAGATAGAAGGTAGAAACAGTAGAAACTAAGTAAAGGAAATAGAAACTAAGTAAATTTCCTTTCTGTTTCATTCAATCATTCAAATGTTGAAACCGTCACTGTTAGTAGCTCAATTTTTCCTGCATAATCTCAAACAAAGAAAGACAAAATGCAGATAAATCATACCATAACTTTCAGCAGAAAAAAGATAGAAAAATAAATAAATATAATTACATTTCCTTCCTCTTTTTTTTTTGGGTTTGACCATTCAAATGTATAAACATAAAGCAAGCTGTCACAAAGGTGCGGAAAGCTTGAGTTCCCATGTCACAATGCAACATGTCTTTAATTTATCAGATCATTAAATCATGACAAATAATTGTTATGGCCGACAAAAAGACAGGATCCAAGGCTCTACAACTGGTAACTGGCCAATATAGTTTGAACTCTGCTAGTGGTAGTTTTCGGAATTCAGTCAGTTACAGGTTATATTGTAAAGTTAGTCAAACCTGAAATCATTACATTTAGCAAGGTGTACCTGACTAAGTTAGAATTCAAGTCCCTCTGTTTGTTTAATTCCTTTTCAGCTCTAGTTTCCTGCAAATTCAGGAACTGTACAAATTAGAAGTGGAATAACTAAATCAAATGATTTCATACTATGCATGGGGGTAGACAGACCTGATTTTCTTTGCATGGAGATGAATGAGAATGTACACAGCTTTCTTCAGCTTCAAGAATGTCAGATAACTTGAGAGAAAAATATCAAATGTCATTCTTTGACTGAACTTAACAGGGCATCAGAAAATATTATATAACAAGAGTTACTCATGCCAAACCTCATCCCGTAGTTCTGATATTTCAGCTAGAAGTGTTTCTCTTTCTCCTTGTCCATAAAATTCTTTAAACCTAGTAGCCAAACAAGTCAGTGGACCATTCAAAGAAGGAGGCCTAACATCCAAGAAAAGTATTCAAGGTTTTGAGGTGATGATAATTACAATCTGAGTTGCTCAAGAAGTCTAATATTCTCCAATGCAGATCGTGTCAGTTCCGGATTCTTCCCAATTCGTGATTGGAGTAGTTCAATTTCTTCTCTTAAAGCATTGTTTTCATTCAGAATAT
This sequence comes from Coffea eugenioides, assembly GCF_003713205.1. Taxonomy (NCBI): domain Eukaryota; kingdom Viridiplantae; phylum Streptophyta; class Magnoliopsida; order Gentianales; family Rubiaceae; genus Coffea; species Coffea eugenioides. The sequence continues at coordinate 208,476 of NC_040037.1, forward strand.
AAGCATCAGCAGAGACAAAACCATCTGCAAGTAGTTCCAAGTGCTTTATCCTTTCATCACGGGACCTCAGGATCATTTTAGCATGTTGAGCATCTAATTCAAGTTGATGAACCTGTAAGGGCCATATGGTACCACAATTTTTGTTTTAAGTCAAGAAACTTATAGTATTCATCGTTTCTCATAAAACTTATTATGAACATAAAGTAATGATATTTAAATATCCAGATGAATCTAAAGCTGATTTGCTTTTGTTGCTAGACCTACCAAACTATTTAGCTGCTCCATTTCTGCTTTTAATCTCTTGACTTCTAATTCAGCCAGTTTCTCCCTTCTCAAGGCACCAAGTAAAGTAGCTTTGGAGCACATTGTCTGCCATTTGTAAGTAATGAAGTTACACCACCCCATATGTAGAGCATCAAATTCATTTAGGTCATAGATCGTCACCTTCTTCCTTCTGCCACTCTGTGTTCCATGATTATCATGCATAATCATTTGCTCTGATGAGTCCAATTCCTCAAGAAAGGTTCCCAAATAGGATTCTTTGCAACTTGGTGTATGATGGGACAAATACTCTGAATCATGGCTATGCTTTAACAGAATAGACAGCTGACCCTGTTTTAATAAATGCCTCAGTTACCAGCTAGTGTGAAAGAGAAATGATAAATAAACAATTATGTAACCAGTACCTTCAGTTGTTGGATTTGGCGTTGTAATGCTATTACATCACCAGAAGCATCTTCATTAACCTTAGCCTGGAGAGAGGAAACAAATTAAAGAATTGAAAGAAAGTCAATAATTTCTATACTTGATTGAATTTCAACAGCTCATACATTGTTCTGAATGAGTTTTGCTCGTTGAGCAAACTTTAAGGTGCTCAATGTCTCATTTGCTGAGCTGCAGAAAAGATTACGTGTAAAATAGTAAAATAAGTAATTTTCCATATCATAATTTATCTGTAAGTATTCCAGGGTCCTTGTCAGATATTTACCAAATAGATGGGCTGACATTCGCAATAATTGTAGTTTTAGAGTTACCGCCGAGTGAATCCTGCGTTAAAGCAAGCATCAAACTCAAATCCTAGAGAAAACATCATCAGCAGTTCAAATTTCATACCAATCAAATGGAATTTCACTAATATTTTCTTACTCTTCCTAATAGTTCTGACCTGGAGAAGAAATGTTAGCCTAGAGTCCCTGTAGGGAACATGTCTGTTTTTCCCTTGTGCTAAATCCACCAGAGACATTATGACCAATCTACAAAAGCACATTCATCACTGAAAATTTAGGGATACCTTGAATAGAATGTGAATAATCACTTTAAAATAACTAAAATGTTTTCAGTTGCATAATCATGAAGAACAATGGCCATTGTCGTAACTAGAGCAGAAAGGTACAACCTTGGCAGGAGGAAATATCACTCGCCAAATTTACTTGTGAATATCTGCTTGTAGTTTTAAAAAAAAAAAAAGTATCTCTTTTTCCAATAGATACTTTTAGACCGAGGAAAATTTTATTTTCCCTATTTTTTACAAGCATGTAGCAATGCTCTAAAGCAACTTCCTGAATCAATTACTGTGGCTAGAATTCCTGAGGTTTGATGTGATCTGATGAACAATTATGTTCAAAATCTGTTGAAAACCTTCCTCATTGGCTGCTTTACCATCCTTAACAAATAAAATAATTATTACACTGACGGAAGTTTATTTATTTTTGGACCAGATAAAGAACTTTTTCTATAAAGCATTAGGATTTTTTTTTCATCATGTCATCACCACAACTTGCTCTTTGCTACAATTACATGCGAAAGAAAGGACTTTGATTTGGTACATCCTTTGCATTTATGAGATTTAATTTCCTTTCTGCTTTTTAAGGACAAGATCATGGTAAACCAGCCCACTATAGTAAATAATGAGAGATCTTGTTCAAGTCTAATCTCAACAAATTTCGCTGCACAACAAATTGGTATGGGAGATCTAGTGTAATGCCAGAAGGAAAAAGTGATAATTCAGATATCAGAAAAGGAAAATTAAAAAAGTTAACAAGAAGAAAATAGGCTTTGTCAACCTAGCCAGAAACAATTTTAGGACTTAATTACCCAAGAGTTGACAATGATTTGTTTATGTTTGCGGCTTCTTTCAAGCGGTCTCCTTCAGCACCAGAGCTCTTCTGCCTAGTCAAATTGATACTATTGGATTTCAGTAAAAGCTAAAAAAGATGAGATGGTCCCTAAAATAAACAAAATTACCTTTCAGAACCAGCAAGATCTACTAAATTTAACCTCCCAAATCTAATGTGGGTCATGGAGTCTTTCTCCCATCGACTCTCAATGATGCATGTAAAAACACTGTGGGATCTGCTGCTTTCGCTGTTCATATGAGTTGCTGCAATTTTCCTATTTGCAGCACCCTGTGTATGATGAAAATATAACAGTAATTAATATCCCCCAAAAAAAAGGTGCTATTGGAAAGATAACGATCACCATTGAGAACCACCTGTAACAAAAGTCTCAGAACATCATCAACTGTTCTAACACTGTGCTCAGTAAGATTTTCAACATACACGCCTTTCTTCAAATCCTCTCTGAGCTGTAATTGTCAATGTGTAGAAACAAAAAGAAAAGGAAAACAAAAAAAAATGTTAACAAGACAATAAGTCACCATAGGTGGTGCAAAACACAAAAGCGAAACAACACTTGAGGTACTTGCAAATTAGTCGATGAAGGCTCAAGAAGATCCGTGATCTGCTCATTGTATATCTCCAGAAAGGAACATTTGCAGCTGTATTTGAGTCCCTCATTTCTTCTGTTGTTCTCTTCCTAAGAACAGAAACATTTCACTATTAAGGAGATATATCGTAATGCAGATAGGACTCAGTTATAGACGAGGTGAGTTACCTCACTAATTCTTGTAAACAAGTATTCAAAAATGCGAGGGGTAATCCCACAATCCTCATTGAGCTTTCCAGCCATTTGACCTATGTCACCCATCATTGTGTGTGTCTTCCCACTGCCAGTCTACCAGAAACACGTCGGAGCCCCACAAGAAACATCACAATATCACCCACTTGTTGTATGACAATCAAACAAGAACGTTCAATCTACAAACCATACCTGACCATATGCAAACATGCAACTATTATATCCAGACATACAATTGTCCACCATAGGCAATCCGGCAACAGTGAAAAGTTTTTCCTGCATAAATTAAAAGAAGAATAACAAAGATGAGGATCAACTAAGACATGCACAAAAAAAAAAAATTATTATTGCACAAAAGTTGAGCACCTGGGAAATAGTTTCACAAGCAATGTGGTCGAAGGTAAATCGCGTTTCAGGGTGGCCAAGCCAGACCAGTGATTTGGCACTCTCCTGTCTCAAACATCTGGCGTAGCCTTGGGACACCTTTTCAATGTTACTTATGGGTCGAATTCGAATCAAGACCTTGAATCACCAATATTTTTAAAAGAATAAATAACAGAAGCAAATTGGTAGTACTCCACAGTGATTAGAATGAATGTAGAAAGAGGTAGTAGTAGTAGTAGCGGCAGCAGCAGTAAAAGAACCTGGACGTTGTGGTGTTTCCAAAAGGAATGGTCTTGAGGCAGGTCGAAATGGGGAACGTGCTGGAGTTGGTGGGGGTCGGGATAGGGAACGGAAATCCCTCTGGAAAAGATGGCCCCTTTTGGTCCGACATTGGAAATCCTAAGGGGGTGATGAATGGGCTTAGAAGAAGAAGCGGGAGTGGCTGGAGCAGAAGTAGGGTCGGAAGTAGGTTTGGGTCCTCTCCTGGGGGTTGCGTTTGGTCTGGAATTTGAGACGACCAGAAGCTGATGTGATTGCTGTAGTTTTTGCGTAGTAGGAGTAAGAGAATGAGGAGGAGTATGAGCAGCAGCGTCGGATTTACATTTAGTGCCAGCACCGGAGGCAGATTTTTCCTTATTGTTACTGTTATTGTTATGGCCCAAGTCATGTTGAATTTGGGATGGATCGGGAATGGAATTGAGCGGTGCCCTGGAAGGAGGAGGAGGAGGAGAAGGGCCGGCTGGCATCTGAATCAAAGGATCCGAGGAGTCGTTTTCATTCCCGGGGGATGAAGAAGGATTGGTTCGAGACATTGATCCAACGCAAGAGGTAGAGTTGTCTCCCGACATTTTTTGTTTTGTTTTTGGAGCTTGGGGAGGAGATCTGTTTTGAGCTGGGATTTGATGGGGATGATTCAAGGAGGTTTTGAAATAAAATACGGGAGAGGGTACTAAGTATTATGTAATGGTGGAGTCGTCAGTGGGGACTCGCTGCTCATAGGTGGTGGTGGTGGCGGTGGCCCTGGCTGCTAGTATCCGTAACAGTAGTAGTCGAATTGCTTGCCGCCCGCTCGATTTTCAAATTCAATTGCTGGTCCGGGCGATAGAAGGCCCCCGTAGGCCCATACTTTATCTTCTCTGTTTTTCCTTATTCTTTCTCTCTTTCTTCTTTTTTTTTCTTTTTTCTCCTTTTTTTTTAAACCTCTATTCTGCGCCTAGTTTTTTTTAAACCCCAAAGTTAGGCTGTGTGACAATGACGCTCTCGTTATTATTTTTATTTTATGATTTTCATTTATTAGATTATATGATAAAATAGATAATAAGAGTGTCACTATACGGGCCTGTTTGGCACTTGAGTTTTTACTCAAGTTTGTTTTATACTAGTTTTTTTACCAACTTGTTACAGTAATCTAAAAAAAAAAATTCAAAATTTTTTACCTACACACTTCAAAATACCCAAAACACACACAAAAAAAATTTCCCTTCCCTTTTTTTTCTTCTTCCTCCCCCACCATCACCTCTGTCGCCGACCACCACCTCCGCCGCTGGTTCCGGTGCCAGTCTTCTTTTTTTTTCCTATTTTCCCTCTCCCCTTCTTCCTCCCCCGCCATCCTCTTCCTTTGCTCGATTTGATCCTTCCCTTTTTTTTTCTCCCTCTCCCCCACTCCTCCCCCACCACCCTTCCCCTTCCCCTTCCCCTTCCCCTCTGGTTGATATGGTCGCGAGACCAGATCGCACGGGGGGAAGGTGAGGGTGGCAGGATAAAGGGATGAGGGGGGGAGACGGAAAATTGGGAAAAAAAAAGTTTCTATTGCTGCTTTGTCCGTCAATAGAATAAGAGGGTAGGGAGACGGAAATTGGAACAAAAATTTTCTGTTGCTGCTTCATCTGCCAGGGGGACGAAGAGTTGGCGGGCGAGAGGGAAGGGGAGAGAAAAAAAGTTTTCTTTTGCTGCTTCATTGGCAGTTTCGGGAAAGGGAACAGAGGAGGAAAAGGGAGGAAAGAAAAGAAAAAAGAAAGAAAGAAAAGAAAAGAAAAAAGAAAATGAAAAGGAAAAAAAAGTTTTTCATCTTACAAAAGTTTTTCTACAACTTCTACAATGATCTACAGTAAATGCCTTGTTTGGAAGGCAAGTTTTTTGCCAAATTTGTCTGCTACAAGTTTTTAAAAAATTTTAGTAACAGTAATCTCAAAAAAAATTTCAAACTTTTTAAACTATACTTCAAAAAATTCAAAAATTTACACATTTCAAAAAAATTTTTAAAAACTTCTACAGTAAGTTACAGTAAAATTTTAGACAAATACCCCAAAAACTCACTTGACAAACGAGGCCAAAGTTTTAGACGCACACTCAAAAAACTCACTTGTCAAACGGGGCCATAAAACGTCATTGGCATTTCTCTATAAAATAATATAAGAGAAATATGACAAGAAAATGAACTGAAATTAAAGATAAAATATTATTGAAATATATATTTTATACATTTACTCTCAAATTTGAATGCTTGGTATTTGTTTTGATTAGTAAATATGACAAGTCATGTACTTAAACTGGACAATATTCACTTTCATTCTATTTCTCCCTACTCTCAAAGTTACATGGGAAAATGAAGTGATAGCAATTGAAGTAAATGAAAATTAAAAATCAGTTTTTCGTTTTTTTTCTTTATTATGAGGGGTGGAATTTAATAAAAATGTGACAAGTCGGGTACTTAAAATGACAATTTTCACCTTGGTTCTATTTCTCCCCACTTTTGAAGTTACATGGGAAAATGAAGTGATAGAAATTGAGGTAAATGAAAATTAAAAATTAGTTCTCTCTCTCTCTCTCTCTCTCTCTCTCTATTTTGTTAAAATCTCTAAATCCTAAAACTTTAACATTAGCCACTATATCAAGATATCCTTAACAAATTTTTGTATACTTTTGTTAGACAAGAAAGTCTGAAAAAAGAAGAGTACATACTCTAAGTTATAGATTAGTGTGTGTAAATTTTGTTTGGATTGCACTTTTACAATTTTTTTTTAAACAAAAAACCCAATCAACCATCAATCAAATCTCACAAATTTTGCAGGACACAACACGAAGGAAAGTGCAGGATGGTACTAGAAATTCTTAAAACTTTCCAATAAACAAACAAAATAGAAAATAAAGTATTTATCTTTTCCTTACAGCCGAGTACAGTCTCGTTCCATTTCTAATTCTAACATCATCCTAGAAGGCTTTATAGATACTATAATTAAGTTTTAGTTGATTTCATTTGTGGGATATTTCGTTCTACAATTACATAAGATGAAATATTTAAACTATGAGTTCACTTGCAAAAAACAATTTCAAAAAGCACGACACGCCTATGCGAGAGACACAAATATGAAGATTTCTAAAAATGAGAATGTGAGTTGTCTTTTAGTTTATGCTTGTTGTATAAGTCAGATATTGTTGAGGTTGGATTTTATTTTTTAAAAATGTCTATAGTTAGATTAACCACATCTCAAATTCCTTTTCAATAATTCAAATTCCTTTTAACTCCGTGCATGCATGATTAATGAAACTTGTTTTAGGAAATCTTCTTAAAACCTACCCTAGATATTTCAATTTTCAAAAACTTTACTGTGTATGTTTTAGGATGCCCTAACCTCCCCTCCGCGAACACTCTCACCAACTGAATGGTTTGTTTGTTTTTTATCGAAATCGATAAATAACCCACACACACACCCACCTAATTTAAACAAACACAGGAGTTAATCGAAGAACGATTCGAAAGCAATCTAAGGGGGACCCACAAAGAACCACTATTCAGCCAATTGATAACTGAACAGGGTTCCTGTGGACCTTAAACTCAGAATAAATACCCCACGATCTTTCGACGTGGGATAGGAACACAAGTCTAGAATAACCACCAAAGTTCTTTTTGAACCTCTACAACGTACAGGAACAAACACATTTAAACTTTTCAAAAAGGGATAATTTCACAAACCTCCCTTGAGGTTTTCGGCAATTGCAGAGAGCTCTCCTTAAATTTTAAAAATTATGCCTACCTCTCTTGCTTGTAAGGATTATGTAACAATATAGCTCCAATAGCCTAAATTTTTTCACAAATATTCTAAAATACCGGGTCTGTTTGGAACCTCGAGTTTATAGCAAATTTGTATAATACTAGTTTTTTAACAACTTTTGCTACAGGAATCCCAAAAAACTTATCAAAGTTTTTCACCTACACACTTCAAAATAATACACAAAAAACTTTCCCTTCAACTTTTCTTCTTTTTCCTCCCCCACCGAACCTACCACGTCCTCCGTCGCCAGCCACCACCTCCACCACCACTTTCGGCACAGGTCATTATTCCGGCCGCCAGTGCTGGCCATCCTCTTTTTTTTTTCTCTCCTGCCCCTCTCTCTTTGACCGATCTGTTGGTTTCCAAAACCTCTTTTTTCTTTTTTTTTTCCTTTCTCCCTTTTCCATCTTCCCTCTGCCTCCCCCGCCATCTTCCCTCTCCCGCTAGCTGCGATTTGGTTGCGCGATCAGATCGTAGTTAGGGGAGAAGACGGGGAGTGACAAAGCTAAAAAAAAAAAAATGCAACCCTGCAACAACTATGGCTTCAGAGGGTGAGGGGGAGGGGAAAGAAAAATGAGAGGGAGAAGAGGGGAAGAGAGAGAAAAAAAATTTCCTATGGCGGCTAGGTGACCAAGGTTGCTGGTTGGAGAAGGAGGAAGGTGGCGAGAATGAGGGAGGAGAGTGGGGAGAAAAAATGAAACAAAAAATCCATGGCTACAGCCTGCAAGTTCTCTGGCATCGGAGGCCGCCAGGGAGGATGAGGAGAGGGAGAAGAGGGGGAGAGAAAAAGATGGGCATAGGGGCAGAGAGGGAGAGGGAGGAGAGGACAGAGGTACCGGGGGAGAGGGAAGGGAGAGATGCCGGGGGAGAGAAAAAGAGGGGCAGAGAGGGAAAGGGAAGAAGGGGCAGAGGTGCCGGGGAAGGGGGAAGGGAGAAGAAGAAAGAGAGAAAAGAAAATAAAAAAGAAAGAAAGAAAAGGAAAGATCAAAATTTTTCAACCTAAAATAGTTTTTCAACCTACAAATTTTTCTTACAACTTCTACAGTAATCTACAGTAAAATTTTAGACAAACACCCAAAAAACTCACCTTCCAAACGGGGCCACCATTCTTCTAAAAAACAAGACAAAACAAAAACAAACTTTTAATCTTTAACTTCTTGTATGTGGCATATTCACCAAAGCAAATAGAATCCAGCGACTACAAATCACCTCAAAATTCATTAATTACTATTCTTGCCTAATGTAACTTGTTACAACCACTACTGATATTAAACCAAGAAATACCCCCACATCCCTATGAACATAATTTATCATTACTATAACACTCTTAGATGTAGAGACAAAATTCTATTTTCAGAGTAAAATCACAATCACTAAGTGGAAATAAAAGAGAAAACCAATGAGATTTTTAATTGCTAGATATTTTTACTTAACAAACGTAATAGTCGTTTTTTTATCTTCCAACTCTCAATTTTAATTTTTTCTCCCTATATCACTACCATTTTTTTCATCTTTCCCTATTTTGATAATAAAATCTACAATCTGCACTTTGTTAATTTGGTAACTTCAATTGGCTAACATTTGTAAATAGTAAAAATGTTGAAAAAAAAAGAATATATCAACAAATTTTTATAGTAAGAAGGAGGTAGGAAGACAAAAAATATATATAGATAAATTTTGGAGATGGTAAAAAATTGATAGTGGTGTGGTTAATAACAATGGAGTGCAATATTTGATGAGAGGGAGAAGCGGTCGTTGGAGGAAAAAAGAGAAAAGTATGAAAGATGAAGAGATGAAGAGATGAAAAGATGAAAATTAGAAAATAGATGCATTTGAAATTAAAAAATGGCAAGTAATATAAGGAGAAGTATTTTTTAGTTTTAAATTCTCTTTTATAAATTAACTATTAAGTGGAAAACATTTAAGTTATTTGATTGAACCAAATGAGGTATATGTAATTATTGAAACTTCAGGGGAGTTGAGTGAAACTATCAAAAACCTCAATGGAGGTTTTTGAAATTATCCCTTTTAAAAAATTTTCGATTTGGGATTTTAAGAAATGAAATGATATTTTTGCAAAATATCTAAATGCAAGTAGAACAAATAAATATAAATATGTTTATTTATATGATATCGCTTTTAACAAATAAGTGCATTATGGAACTGAAGATTTGGAATGCTCAGGTATATTGATTATTTTAATACTAGCTTGGATCTGGTCGTGCTACACACTGGCCTATCCACTGATAATTTTCGCTGTTTATTTAGTCCTTCATTTTTGTCCTATGCAAAATCCAGATAATTTTGTGGATGTTGATAATATATCTGTGGATTTGATATGCTAATTGTGTTTAAAATACAGAGAGGTAAATAACATTTAAAACAGTGGCAAAGATTATATAAACAAAATCATTCACTTTTGACAGCACATGTGCTTTAAGACTGGATCTTCATACATATTAGCACTTGCAATTAAGTTTCATGATCTATGCAGGTGCAAGATAACAAACTAAACTATTAATAGCTATCTCATGATCCCTTATTTGTCAAGGACTGAAGCAGTTTCAAAGAAAGTATCAAAGCAATGGACCTAATCATTTAGCTAGCTAACAAAAGATTTAATAAAAGTAACATAATTAAAGCAGTTTAGGCCTACTTGCCCTTAAGCTTCTTTGCTGGACTTATCTTCAATATTCTCAGGCGAATTGCTATCTTCTGGACCTTTTTTGGTGCACTGCTCAGAAATATTGGATGGCTCTTTGGATAGTGTTTCTACTGGTGTAGCTTCATTTTCAAGTAGCCCTTTTGGAAAATCAAGGCTCCTATTTACTCCACTGATCCCATATGCATCATTTTTCGTAGAAAAATTGCCTCCAGCAATTTCTTCAAGCACCAACTAAGTGGTTGGTGTGAACCTTTCTTCATTTGTTTGTTGTTGTTTTTTTTTTTGATATCTTGGTGAGGAAGTGCCCACTGTAGAAGAAACTTCGGTGCGATCTGGAAATGTTACAGTAACAGATCATCTGCAGTGCAAGCTTTGGATACAATAGTTTTAATTTGTCCCTGGTCTTAAAAGTGAGTCTTATAAGCCTTGAGAAAGTAGACAATTATATATTTCTTCAAGGAACCATTAAGTTCAGTGTCTACTTCAAAGTGCTGCGGCAAAAATTATTTTTTGAGTTGTAGTCAGTTGTTGTTATCTTTTTTGTTATGCATGGATATAAAATAGAAGGTTATCACTTACGCTTTCTTGTGCCAGTTTATGCTGAAGTGAAGTGAATAGAATCATTTTTTTTTTTGCACCTTCTCTAGATATAGTGCAATTGATTGTTCCCGAATCATCACTTAAAATGATGGGAATTCGAGCCCTCAAATTCAAGAACAGAAATTAACATCAATTTAAATGCAGAAAGAGGATTAAATTGTAATTAAAGAGCATGAATTGGTAACTTTACCTCATATCAACCTCACTTTGTTGCTTGCAAAAAGGACAACAGATAATCCAATCAATGTTTGCATTAACTATTCCTGTATTTAGCGTATCCAAAGGCAAGTTTCCCAGTTGCTTGAAGCCAAGCTGTTTTTTTCTAAATCAAATAGATATGAAAGATATCTGAAGCAAAAACCACAGTCAACAGTAAAAAAGGCAAGATCATAATCGTACATAAGTTTTTCATCATTTGCTCAATATGACGAAAGAAAGAACCAACATTAAAGGGTTTCTCCTTTCCCTTCTCCCATTTGTATACATCGTAGGTTTTAGAAACCGTACCATAGATCATTAAAAATTGTTTTCTAAAAGAAAACATCACTTCGTAGCAGGAAAAAAGGAAGAATTCACTGGTAAATTCAAACCAAGTACAATCCCTAAAAGAAGCTGATTATTGGGGCAAATGCAATCATGTGCATGTGGAGGGTTTTTGTGGTTCTAACCAAGAGAAAGTACAATGCTTTGTTTAGAAAATTGGTAGAACAGTGGCATCTTTTGCAGGTTCATATTCGGCTATCCGAGCAGAAGAAACGAAGAAAAAAGAGACTTTTAGTGAGAGGCCTAAAACTGACCCATATGTTTAGATCAATCGACAAACAGTATCAAACTATTTGCACCGAAACAGAAAAATAAGAAGGAAATATTTTCAAACATACAAAAATAGCCCTAAATAGTTAGTATCTATTCAAACAACCACCTTTCACAAAAGGGCGCGACTAACTTTTAACACTTATTAAAACACAAACAAAGTTAAAAAATAAGTATATTTAATCCATTATTACCAATTGACCCTTAAATAGTAAGCTACTATTGGAATTCTCAATTGTAAGACCAAGTCCCAAATAGACATTTACCATTCTTTAAGATTCAAATGAATAAAACAAAGTTCCTTCCTCCAATAAGAGCTTGACACTTGGCATTCAATGGACAACTCAAGTTGTTCTATTATCTAGCGGGTAGACACATACACATATATGTATACAGGCCACGTTACTTATTTGTTTAGATTGGACCATCAACTTTTCCATGTAACTTAAAACGTAATTTCTTCGCTAGAAATTGAGGAACTTAAACATTTTTGGTACAATCCAAGGGGTACGTAATAATATCTACACACATTTTTTAGTTTCTTTTTTTTTTTGCATGTTTCTAATATATATTAATATGTAGCTACTACACGTATTTACCATATATTGGGGAAAAAAAATTAAAAGAGCATGCAAATATCATTCCCAACAATTGTATTTAATCTTTCCATTTACCCTCTACATAGATTTGACAAGTACATATCATCACAAATTGAAAAGCTATTTTCCTCCAAAAAAATTTTATATTTTTCATGAACATATTTTTCAATTATCTTTTTATCTCATATATATCAAATCGTTACAGTACATTTTTTTGACGAAAACTATAGAAAATAGCAATCCAAACAAACTCTTAGCCTTAGAATCATCATCATACCGAGAAAAGGAATTTTAACCGGGTTATTTTTAGGCATTTACTAATACAGCCAATATTCAAATGCAAACCCATTGCATTTCTCGTTTCCTTAGCCTCTCAGTTTTCACACTAAATAAAATGAACACTTGGAACTTCAAAGCATTGATGAGCTAAATAAATCTTGTAAAGCTTCAGCGCTACCAAATATACTCATACGAGCAAAGTGACGGTAGTAATCCACGAAATTCAAAATCAAAGCACAGAAGAGCGGGCATACTCCTTTTGGTGATTTTTCCCATCTCACGAGATAACCAAACTCCGATTCATTAGCCGCCACAAAAAAAAAAAAAAAAAGAACAAAAACATTAATCTCTTTGAAATTGTGTTACAAACGACTGCCTGCTGTAACCAAACACAGAGACAGAGTAGTATAGTATACAGGTTAATAAGAAGGAGGATGTCGTCTGCCACGGTTTTTGTCCTGCGCCCGATGAAACACTTCCAGCTCCTGATTATTATTATTATTTTTTTGCAAAAAAAAAAAAAAAAGGAGAGACGAAAACAAGATCAATTAGCACAATTCGTATCAACTGATCATTAGTCATCAAAACACGCAAATTACACGCAAGTATTGCTCCTGATTATTGTTTAAAACACTTTTGGCGTTCTATATTTTATTTATTCTTTCAAGTTATAGTGTCATAGTACTTAAACACACAAGCCCGAAATTTAATTTTACTAATATCTAGTAATCTACGGTCCGTAAATAAGTGCGCACTTAAGTAAAGAGTGGTTTTTTTTGGGACACTTAATTGAAAAAAAAAAAACTTCTCAGATTTTAAAATATGCCAAACTACAAGTACAAAATACGAATTTTTTTTTTCCTCTTTGAAATTAACCAGAAACGCGAAAATAGAGAAAGAGATAATTAGTTTAGCACTACTAATGTAACCAATAAATGAAATAAAAATAAAATGTACTAGTACCACATTCTCTGGTAGCATTGACAGCAGCAGAGCAAATGCAGAGCAGCGCTTGAGTCTCCACATCGAAGCCGCAGGTCCCGCCGGATTTGGTACACCGTTCGCAACCGGTATCCGGGACCCCATAAGACAACTTGATCCCATACAGCCAGTCCAACGGCCCAACGCCCTTCAGGTTATCCGTGTTATAGACGCTGGTGTAATGCGTGCAGTCCAGTATGTTCATGCTCATGAACTTGACGGTGCCGTAGCCGGTGAAGCAGCACGGCGGCGGAGTACTGTTGGACAAGAGATGAAAGAGCTTGAAGGAAGTACAGGCCCCGTAAAGTTCGTCGCAGGTATGGCCGGCGAAGTTGAAGCACAGAGACTTGTAGTGGTTGAGGACTGGGGAGTCTATGGAGCAGTTCATGAGAACGAAGACGGTGTCGGACGAGGGGGGGATGAGGGCCGATTGAATGTCCGACAGGACGAAGTCGTGGTGAGGTTGGAGAATGGAGCAAGTGGACATGGCCGGATCGAAGATGACCAGGTTCTTCTTGTCGTAGTCGATGGACTGGACCTTGTAGTTCCCGGATGGGGTGGCGAAGAACAAGTCCGTGGAGGAGCAGTTTAACATGTGACGAAACTCGGGGGAGCCGCATCCGTCGTCAATGCCCAATGGGTAGTTTATAGGGATGCTGTTGCAGTAATTACGGCAGGTACCAGCGGCTCGCTCTACAACCACCGCCGCTGCTAGTAGAATAAACATATTCAGTACGTGGAGGTGGATGCGCTGGTGGAAGTGGGATAATCTCCTAATATGCATTGTTTGGTGGCGTTGATGTTAGTTAATTAGCTTCCTTCTTCAAGCTTTTCTTTTCTTTTGGTAGCTGCTAGCTAGATAGTTGGATAATGGGATGGGAAAACTGAAAAGTGAAAACAGCAGCTAAGTCAACACTCGAAACACTAGTCTTTTTCTACTGCACTGCAATATTTGCTCGGCTGGCCTGGCCCCAAAAGGTCAGCTGCTTTTTAGGAGATTGCTGATCCTCCCTGATAAAGCACTCTCCCAACCCCCCCAGCCCAGAGTGATACACTAACGGGGGAATTGATGGCTTTGTTGCTACTGCTACTACGGACTGTTTCTAATTAAGCAAAAGTAAATTTTAGGATAGTGATGATCGACAGCACCCCGCAACTTTCTCCATCATGCTGGTGCTTCTTTTTGACTGGTATACAGGGGAAATATAGGCTCCCCGGGTGGTCCACAACTTGAAAAACAATCCAAACGCAATTTAAAAGCAAGGCTCGCATTCACATTTCAGTTTTTTTTTTTCCTTAGTCATGTATGATTTCCCTGTTATGGTAACAAAGGATAGGTCAGGATGTGGGCTACCGTTGTTTAAGGCCTTATTAGATGACGGTAGACATGATCACGGTTCCAAAATTTTCGATTCTGATTTAGAAATCGACGACTCTGACTTTTTTTTTTTTGAAAAATGAAACCTAAAGTAACTCTTACAGGGTTGGTTATGGTTACGATTTTTGAATTTCCGATTCTGATTTCTTTTGATTACAATTCCAATTCTTTTAATTATGTTTTAAGAACTTATTGTTATAAAATTGATTCTAAAAAAGCATGACAATGAATGAAAAAATAACAAAAGATTTTTATTGTATTATCATGTGAAAGGAAAAAGAAAATGATGCGGAATTTGTTGATTAAATATCTCTTTGTTGATTGGGTAAGATTGATATTGAATTTAGATTAGTCGCGGGGCATAAATTTACTGATGGAATGGGATAATGAATTGTTGGATTAAGATTGGAACTGCTGATATTAGATATTAAATTTTAAACTGACCAAATATGTTAAAATAACAAATGTTGTGGTTTGAACGGATCGTAAACCATTGGTTCCGTTTTAGTTCAAAATTTTGGTGAATTTGGACTTGAACTTGTAGTCACAATTATGGTCCCGATTTCTAATATTTGATTCAACAAATCGTTAGACCAGTTCTAATCCAATTCTGATTGAACCTAGACTTGTAGTCACGATTATGGTTGCGATTTCTAATACCGAATTCAACAAACCATCAAACTGGTTCTAATCCGGATCCAAGTCAAACGTCAGATCGATTTTAACCTGATTCCGATTCAAACTTGAACATTATGAGCATTGTCCAGCCACCAACAAACGTTCTTTACTATATATATCTATATATATATACTGAAAATGCTGGGGTGCATAATCTTGGAGGAATTGAATAATGTGGATCAACAGTAGAGGTGGCAAATCAACCCACTTAACTAAATTTACCCATACCCGCCCATGAATAGATGAGTATGGGTATCTTAAATTTTTGTATATGGGTATAAATGGGTTACCCAATAATACCCATTTAATAAATGGGTATTATTGGGTAACCCATCAAACCCAATTAACCCATTTAAAATTCTCTTCCCCTAAATCTCTTCTTTTCCCCCACCTATTTTTTTTTCAAATTTTTCATTTTGTCATGATGTTAACTACTTTTGTTTCATTATTATTATTATTTGTTGGTTTTATTTTATTATTTTGTTTTCTCTTAGTTTGTTAACTTGCTCATTTTTCGGCATTACCAATTTATGATAAATTTGAGCCTCTTTTCTTATCTTTCTAAAATGAAAATTTAAATTTATATATGGAAAAAATGTTAGGGGTTAAAAATTTTTGGATTAAATTTTTATATTAACTTTTATAGTACTTAGTTCAAATTGTTATATTCTTATTATTCAATTATTAAATAATATGTAATTTTGTGAAATAGAGTATAAATGAAAAAAATTTGGTAATTAGGCTTATTGAACATTATAAGTAAATATTTAAAACTAATGATGGGTACAAAGAGCGGTATAAATTGATAACTTAGTTTGCAAAAATGAATTTAAATGAATTTACAAAAAATTAAAATAAATGGGTTATAAATGGGTAATTGGGTTACCCAATTCATTTTTTGACTTACCCATTTATACCCATTTAATTAGATGGGTATAAATGGGTTGACTCACTTATACCCATTACCCATTTTACCCAACCCAAACCTGCCCAAGTCACCCATTTTGACACCTCTAATCAACAGCTAGGGGTGCATATATATATATATATGTATTAAAAAGAAGGCCCGCATTCACATTTCATTTTTTTTTTTCTTAATTAAGTATGATTTCCTTGTTATGGTAACCAGTTCTAATCTGATTCCGATTGAAGCTGAACTTGTAGTTAGAATTTTGGTTCCGATTTCTAATACCGATTCAACAAACCATCAGACTGGTTCTAATAAGTATATATATATATATACAAAAAAAAGGTAAGTACCCGCAGCTCGCAGAAACGGTAGACGACACAGTAGTAAAAAAGATGGTTGATTACTATATATCAACGCGGCCGCCTTGATTACAAACTCGAGAGAGTGTGTGCCTGTCGCCCACTTTAATTTGAATTAGGAAGGAGGCAAATCAAATCGGGAATCGGAACATAAAATTAATCAATAGTTCTAAAGCAGCTAGCACTTATATATGATAAAAGATAGAATAGCAGTAGTAATTCAGCAGACGAATAGATACAACACTTTTTTGTTTTTTGGCAAAACCTCCTAGTACCGGACAAGTTAAATAATACTATAGTAATAGGAGGAACAACCATATAATATGCATGGATGGATGGTCCGTCCGGTTACACATCGGTGAATCGCAGGTAGCCCTTGTTGGATGGAAGATCAGCAGTCTGGTATCCCTGCGGAAACATTTGCTTAGCTTCATCATCGGACACGCTGGGGCAGATGGCCACAGGATCTCCCGGTTTCCAATTAGCAGGAGTTGCAATCTTGTGCGCGGATGCCTTGCGCAAGGACTCCAACACCCACACCACTTCGTCCATGTTACGCCCAGTGCTTGCCGGGTACAGAAAGCTCAACTTAATCTACACATGATGATATGCGTAAAACCGCGCGCGGGCAATATTAGTACGTGCCATATGTTTATTTCCAGAGTTGAGACCTTACATATACATATACAATGCATATACATATAAGAATCAATTACAGCTCACTGGCTAGTTGCTTTAACAATTAAGATACTATATATGACTTGTGTACGCACGTACCTTCTTGTCAGGGCCTACAATATGCAGAGCACGGGATGGGAGGTGGTAGCCGGACGAGTCTTTCTCATCAGGGTCGACCATGTTGAGTTGCTTGATGATCTCCTTGTTCGGATCAGCAACAATAGGATATGTGACCTTGTGACCATTCTGAGCAAATTAAGCACATTGTGTATAGTACAGTAGTGTAAACTACAAAAGTAGATACTCCACAATAGCAGGTAAGGCGCTAGTAAGTAAAGTAGATACTCTACTCCACAACGGCTAGCTAGAATGGGCAGGCCGGGAGGGGTGATTTTATAATAGTTGTATTATGAACGAGAAGAATTAAATCAAGATAGGTTGCTACGTACGTTATAGGCTTCAATGTCCTTGACCCATTCCTGGTGGGACTGGACATCATCGCCAGACAG